>NC_068309.1:5446596-5458290 GCF_025860055.1 Xyrauchen texanus | reverse complement strand
AACATCCATCCATCCATCCATCTTCAACCGCTTATCCGAAGTCGGGTCGCGGGGGCAGCTGCTCCAGCAGGGGCCCCAAACTTCCCTATCCCGAGCCACATTAACCAGCTCTGACTGGGCGACCCGAGGCGTTCCCAGGCCAGTGTGGAGATGTAGTCTCTCCACCTAGTCCTGGGTCTTCCCCGAGGCCTCCTCCCAGCTGGACGTGCCTGAAACACCTCCCTAGGGAGGCGGCCAGGGGCATCCTTACCAGATGCCCAAACCACCTCAACTGACTCCTTTCAACGCAAAGGAGCAGCGGCTCTACTCCGAGCTCCTCACGGATGACTGAGCTCCTCACCCTATCTCTAAGGGAGAAGCCCGCCACCCTTCTGAGGAAGCCCATTTCGGCCGCTTGTACTCGCGACCTAGTTCTTTCGGTCATGACCCAACCTTCATGACCATAGGTGAGGGTAGGAACGAAAATTGACCGGTAGATCGAGAGCTTTGCCTTTCGGCTCAGCTCTCTTTTCGTGACAACGGTGCGATAGAGCGAGTGCAATACCGCCCCTGCTGCCCCGATTCTCCGGCCAACCTCCCGCTCCATTGTCCCCTCACTCGTGAACAAGACCCCGAGGTACTTGAACTCCTTCACTTGGGGCAAAACCTCATTCCCTACCTGGAGTATGCACTCCATCGGTTTCCTGCTGAGAACCATGGCCTCAGATTTAGAGGTGCTAATCCTCATCCCAGCTGCTTCACACTCGACTGCCAAGCGATCCAGTGAGAGCTGAAGGTCACGGACCGATGATGACATGAAGACAACATCATCTGCAAAAAGCAGCGATGAGATCCCCAGCCCACCGAACCGCACACCTTCCCCACCCCGACTACGCCTCGATATCCTGTCCATGAATATCACAAACAGGATTGGTGACAAAGCGCAGCCTTGGCGGAGACCAACCCCCACATGGAATAATCCAAAACAGATAATCAAAAATGCACTTTTCAACACATTTGATATTGATAATACAAAACAGAAAATAAAAAAGGAAGATTTTCACTACATGTAATACATTTTTCATCTATATATTATTTTCATTCACATTATATATCTTTCATAATGCTATTACCATCAAACCCTTCCATTGCATCTGTTCTTCTTCAGTTTAATACATTTGTTTTTCATTTAATCCACTGATCTTAATGGTTAATCAATGAATCATCTTGATTCTCTGATCTGATTATTGTGGTGTTTATAAGGTATCAACTACAGTAATTACTGTAAGAGCTTTCAATCAGGATAAACCAAACACAATAATCCCAAATTATTCATTATTATTATTATTATGTATTTTGTCCATTTGGTTGGATAATGTAAGTGTAATGTCCAGTGTGTATATTACAGTAGAGTAACTTCTCTTGGATCTAAAACCAAAGAGACTGTGTGACAAACTCCTAGGGTTGGGTGTTAAAGAGTCCTTATGTAGGTGGATCCTTGATTTTTTAACTGACAGATCACAAGTGGTTAAAGTTAATAACCTCTTGTCAAAATCAATGTCCACCAGCATTGGCGCCCCCCAGGGGTGTGTTCTGTCTCCCCTTTTGTATTCATTTTATACTAATGACTGTTTTTCTCACCATGATTCAGTCAGGATTTTTAAATTTGCTGATGATACCACTGTGGTGGGCCTCATCACCAATGATGATGAAACGGCTTACAGAAAAGAAGTGTCCATGCTGGCTGAGTGGTGCTTAATTAACAACTTGTCCCTTAACATCTCCAAAACCAAGGAGATGGTTGTTGATTTTAGGAATAAAAATAGTATGTCGCTCCAGCCCCTGGCCATCAAGGACAAAACTGTGGATTGGGTGGAAAGTTTTAGGTTCCTTGGGACCATCATATCTTCCAACCTTAAATGGGAAACCAATGTCAGCAAGATTGTTAAAAAAGCTCACCAGCGACTTTTCTTTTTAAGACAACTTAAGAAATTTAAGGTGTCCAAGGTGGGAATGCTCCACTTCTACAGAGCTGTGATAGAGAGCACACTTACTTTCTCCATCACTGTATGGTGGGGTAATTGCTCAGCAGAGGATAAATATGCGCTGAATAGGGTAGTTAGGACAGCGTCAAGGATAATTGGGTTGGACCTCCCTAAGATCTGTGACATCTACAACATCCGCCTACTTAAAACTGGACTGAAAATACTTAAAGATTATTTGCACCCCGCTAATTCCCTTTTAATTCCTCTACCATCAGGTAGAAGGCTAAGAAGCATCAGATCCCGAACCACCCGTTTTTCAAATAGCACTTATCCACAAGTTGTGAGGTCCCTCAATTTACACACAATTGCTCTGCTTACACAATTATGTCCTTCTCCTCAGTATCACTAAATGCATTAGCATTTTATTTGATTTATTTATTTATTTGATCATTTATTATACTTATCCATTGGTAGCAACCCGAGAATTTGTTTTTTGATTTTGTTTTGTTTTTATTGTATATGTCATGTCTGATGATGTGTTGTAATTTTGGTCCAATACTGTCTTGTACTGTCCTGAGTGAGCCAAATCACTAAAATGAATTCCAGGCGATTTGCATCGTTTTGGCAAATAAAGACTTGAACTTGAAAACAGCATTTTCTTATTTTGCATCATGGAATTCCCTCCAGAACACATTTCATATAATTTGTTACCTTTGATAATAAAGAGTTTGACTGAAGAGTGCAATTGCTTTGTATAAGATGGATTCTGTAATTGTAGTCCATTGTTTTCATGATTGTGTCCTATTTTTGTCTGATGTCTGTTTTTGTTGTGTTGATCTTTTAACTTTTTACCTTGTTCGGTGTGATTTCTTGGTCAGGTCTCCTCCAAAAGAGATTTAATCTCAAGGGACTTCTTGGTTAAATAAAGGTTCATTAATAAATAATACATTTTCAACATGTATCTTGCATTGTTTGCTATTGTAATAATTCATTGTTAAAATACTAAATTAAAAGAAGATCATATTGTTGCGTTTTGACGTATCGACACAGAGTTTATGCACTAGAGTTAAATGGAAAAATCTTATGTCGATGTTTGGGAACTTTTAGCAATCATTTTTGCATTTCCATCAGCTTTATATTGATGCGCTAAACGTTTTTGGATGGAATCATATAGTTATTGTCTCTGTCACAGAAATGTTGCTAGCGGTCTTGAGTGCTCTCGCTTATTTGCTCACAAATACAAATGTTAAGATTAAATGATCAGTACAATTGTTGAATAGAATAGAAGTGTCTGGACTGAATGAAATTTACATTTATGCATTTGGCAGATGCTTCTATCCAAAGCAACTTACAGTGCACTTATTACAGGGACAATCCCCCCCGGAGCAACCTGGAGTTAAGTGTCTTGCTCAAGAACACAATGCTGTGGGGATCGAACCAGGGAGCTTCTGATTAACAGTTATGTTCTTTAGCCCATTATGCCACCACCACTCCAATGAAGTCTTTCAATTGGGTATTTTTTCAATCGAGAATGAGATTATAGAGTTTGGAATCTAGTGGTCAAAATGACTGCTGTGGCCATTCTAGTGGATCCACAATTCCGGTAGTTCTAGTTTTAACGATAAAAAACAAAGAATGTTTATTTGAACACATTTTGTCACTAAAAGGAAACTGTTTTAGATTTAAACAAATCGTTCTTGTTGTGCATATACATACATTAATCAGCAATGATATAAAGTTCTAGCTAGTAAACGGTCTGCACTTATATAGTGCACTTTAGAGGTTACCAAAGCACTTTACACTGTATCCCAATCACATTCTCACACACCACTAGCTGCCATGCAAGGTGCTAGCCTGCCATTGGGAGCAACTTGGGGTTCAGTGTCTTGCCCAAGGACACTCCGGCATGGGGAGTCATGTGGGCCAGGAATCAAACCACCATCCCTGCGATTGGCAGCCGACCTGCTCTACCACCTGAGCTACAACCGCCCCCAAGTAGGTTAATTGAGTTGTTTCGTGTTCTCCCAAAGAAATGCTAAAGTTTTAAATACATTTATATCATTTTTATTACAAATAGAGTACAATTTAGCCATTGCCTTTAATGATAAAAACAAATAAGACAAATCACTATTAAAAGAAAACACAAGATTATTGTAAAATGTAAAGAGAAAATTTTTCGCGCGCTGAACAATCCACGTGATAAGACGCGCGGGTTGACGGTCTCAGACGCGGAAACAGATGGATTCCTCCTCTGCCACCCGAATTGAAGCTGACCACGAGTACTTAAAAAGCGCATTGGGAATTGGGCAATGGCTTACTCTATTGTATATTTCAACTTACACACTATCATTTTTCACTATAAGCAAGTTTAAAATATTATTTTTACATTTTTTAAATACTTTTATTTAGTGTGTTCATCATTCAGTGTGCAGACAAGATCTGGTGGATTTAGACTATTCAAATTAGGCATGTAACTGGTGTCCATTTATCCTTGAAACCACAAAAAAATATGAAAATATGACCAGACTTCATTAAATACACCTTGATATGCAACGAGGATAAACACAACATGGTTTGTTCCAAAACCTGTTTTGTGGAGTGAATTTCCCTGTTTGCGGCCAAACATGAACCTTAATTTACGTTTCCTTATTTTTATTTATATTTATTAATGTATTTATTTTGTATTATTGCTTTGGCACTATTTTCACAAGAAAGTGGCAATTTTTCAAAACTCTTAGTACTAATCCAACAACAGATAATCAAAAATGCACTTTTCAACACATTTGATATTGATAATACAAAACAGAAAATAAAAAAGGAAGATTTTCACTACATGTAATACATTTTTCATCTATATATTATTTTCATTCACATTATATATCTTTCATAATGCTATTACCATCAAACCCTTCCATTGCATCTGTTCTTCTTCAGTTTAATACATTTGTTTTTCATTTAATCCACTGATCTTAATGGTTAATCAATGAATCATCTTGATTCTCTGATCTGATTATTGTGGTGTTTATAAGGTATCAACTACAGTAATTACTGTAAGAGCTTTCAATCAGGATAAACCAAACACAATAATCCCAAATTATTCATTATTATTATTATTATGTATTTTGTCCATTTGGTTGGATAATGTAAGTGTAATGTCCAGTGTGTATATTACAGTAGAGTAACTTCTCTTGGATCTAAAACAGCGTTTTCTTATTTTGCATCATGGAATTCCCTCCAGAACACATTTCATATAATTCACTTTGTTACCTTTGATAATAAAGAGTTTGACTGAAGAGTGCAATTACTTTGTATAAGATGGATTCTGTAATTGTAGTCCATTGTTTTCATGATTGTGTCCTATTTTTGTCTGATGTCTGTTTTTGTTGTGTTGATCTTTTAACTTTTTACCTTGTTCGGTGTGATTTCTTGGTCAGGTCTCCCTCCAAAAAGAGATTTAATCTCAAGGGACTTCTTGGTTAAATAAAGGTTCATTAATAAATAATACATTTTAAACATGTATCTTGCATTGTTTGCTATTGTAATAATTCATTGTTAAAATACTAAATTAAAAGAAGATCATATTGTTGCGTTTTGACGTATCGACACAGAGTTTATGCACTAGAGTTAAATGGAAAAATCTTATGTCGATGTTTGGGAACTTTTAGCAATAATTTTTGCATTTCCATCAGCTTTATATTGATGCGCAAAACGTTTTTGGATGGAATCATATAGTTATTGTCTCTGTCACAGAAATGTTGCTAGCGGTCTTGAGTGCTCTCTCTTATTTGCTCACAAATACAAATGTTAAGATTAAATGATCAGTACAATTGTTGAATAGAATAGAAGTGTCTGGACTGAATGAAATTTACATTTATGCATTTGGCAGATGCTTCTATCCAAAGTGACTTACAGTGCACTTATTACAGGGACAATCCCCCCCGGAGCAACCTGGAGTTAAGTGCCTTGCTCAAGAACACAATGCTGTGGGGATCGAACCAGGGAGCTTCTGATTAACAGTTATGTTCTTTAGCCCATTATGCCACCACCACTCCAATGAAGTCTTTCAATTGGGTATTTTTTCAATCGAGAATGAGATTATAGAGTTTGGAATCTAGTGGTCAAAATGTCTGCTGTGGCCATTGTAGTGGATCCACAATTCCGGTAGTTCTAGTTTTAACGATAATAAACAAAGAATGTTTATATGAACACATTTTGTCACTAAAAGGAAACTGTTTTAGAGTTAAACAAAACTTTCTTGTTGTGTGTGTATACACTAACCAGCAATGATATAAAGTTCTAGCTAGGTGGGTTAGTAAATGGTCTGCACTTATATAGTGCACTTTAGAGGTTACCAAAGCACTTTACACTGTGTCCCAATCACATTCTCACACACCACTAGCTGCCATGCAAGGTGCTAGCCTGCCACTGGGAGCAACTTGGGGTTCAGTGTCTTGCCCAAGGACACTTGGGCATGTGGGCCAGGAATCAAACCACCAACCCTGCGATTGGCAGCTGACCCACTCTAACACCTGAGCTACAACCTCCCCCAAGTAGGTTAATTGAGTTGTTTTGTGTTCTCCCAAAGAAATGCTTACTTAACCGTTGTTATCCTGAGACCTAAGGTTTGCTAGCTAGCAAACACAAACCTGTAGCCGCTAAGTCTGTCTCTGCTGCTACACTTTGAGTTTCTGGCATCCTCTCAAACACATCCCGTGCTTGTTTCTTTCTAAAGAAGTTGCGAATGTCAATTTTCCCACTTGGTCTTATTCTACTCTTTACAAATGTTATGCTGAGTGACAACGGGGCATTCACAACTCTATCTGGACTGGCAGGTGCTTTGGCTGTTTGTGTGTGTGTGTGTGTGTGTGTGTGTGTGTGTGTGTGTGTGTGTGTGTGTGTGTGTGTGAGATTGCAAGAGTCTTCCATCTCTATTATTCATCAGATGTTTAGTTTGCACATAAAAATAACGTTTCCCTGAATGACACATGTATGTAAATTGATGGCATTTTCATGGTTGAATGTAAAAGGTAATGTAGGAAAAGTTTTTCATTTATTAATATCTGAACATTTACATACGGGGAACGTGGGGATATTTTTTTCCTCAAATGCAAACTGTGTTTAAGGAATTTCAGGTTCAATATAAGTTAAGCTCAATCGACAGAATTTGTGGCTGTATTTGTGCATAATTTCGATTGCCATAAAAAAAATTGTTTTGACTCGTACCCCATTGAGGCGCTTACAATGGAAGTGAATGGGGCCAATCAGTAAAATACTGACTGTTTCAAAAGTTTAGCCACAACAAATAAACAATATGTAGGTTAATATTATTTTAGTGTGATAAAATCACTTACTAACAATTACTCTGTAAAGTTATAGGCAATTTTACAACTTCATTGCCATGACGAGTCAACATAATGCTGTAAACCCTAAAACAATCATAAAAACGACGATTTAAATAACTTTACAGCTCAAATAATACAGAAGTTTTAACAAAAGAATGAATGTAAGTGCTGTTATAAAATTATAAACTTCACATGTCTGCTTTTTAACTCTCCAATCATTGGCCCCATTCACTTCCATTGTAAGTGCCTCACTGTGTGCCTCACTTAACTTGGATGTTTACATGAATTTATGCAGTTAATCAGCCCGAAATAGCCGCGGGTTGATGGTCTCAGACGCGGAAACAGCTGGATTCGTTCTCCGCCACCCGAATTGAAGGTGACCAGAGGAATTAAAAAGCGCATTGGGAATTGGGGATTCCAAATTGTTTAGACTGTAGATACAGGAGTTGTTACTTAAATGGAATAAAGTGTTCTTCATCACTGTTTGTCAGTAATGCATTTAGCTGTATTTTGTGCTTGGGGTGCAGTGGGTCAGGGCTAAGCCCCTAGTCTCTTCAAACTCTAAAAACGCCCCTGCTTTGAGGAGCTTGATGCTGCTGTGATGGACTCGGCTTTAATTGAATGAGAGTAAAAAGTACCCACTTTTAAACCTACTCTAAAAGTAAAATTGTATCCAAAAAGTTACTCAAGTAAATACGAGGTAAATGTAACGCGTTACCACCCACCTCTGGACACAGTGAAACAACAGTGAAACATAAGAGGGTATCTTCCTACTTATTTTTTATATAAATTATATTTTTATGATATAAAACAAATTCAAATGACTTACTTAACATTTTAGGGCTCTGTTTTCATGAGTGTGCAAAGCGCAGCACAACGTGCTATGACAGTGCGTAATGTCTTATCCAATTTACGTGAGAGCACAAAGCCCAAATTTATGTTTTTAAGTTTATTCATAATAATTTTGCCATTGCAGGTGCGGTGTGGCCCCTCTAGCTGCTGTTTTTTCATACCTGTTTCGGCGCATCTTTTCCTGTGTGCGGTTTCATCAGAGACGCTTCATTGCTTGTTCAGCCAAACTGGTTGCACTAAGTTTGCCTGGTTTCTGCATTGTACAGTGCAAAACACTAAATAAAAGACAGTGTAAAACATACATAGAAATAACATAATTGTGTACTGTTTGTTGTTCCAGAAATTAAATAATTGTATAATGAATGCTTGTCAAATAAGAGTGCTCTCTAATGAGCTGGGATAAGGAGCATACAATAAGGCAGAAAGTCATATCCAGATTGGGTTTCGTGATAATAATGTGGGAAATTGCGCTTTAAAAGTAACTCGTCTTACATTTACAGCAGCACGTATGATCCACATTAAGTAGAACAGAAACTGGAGCTGGCAGGTCCAAAGATGCAAAACTAAGGCTGAAATTCTACCTTATCTCCTGAAGTTGTTCAACACTATCAAACACTATCATTTTTCACTATAAGCAAGTTTAAAATATAAAATTTATTTCTGAAATACTTTTTTTAGTCTGCTTGTCATTCAGTGTGCAGACAACATCTCGTGGATTTAGACTATTCAAATTAGGCATGTAACTGGTGCATTGAAACCACAAAAAGACTTCATTAAATACACCTTGATATGCAAAGAGGATAAACACAACATGGTTTGTTCCAAAAACCTATTTTGTGGAGTGAATTTCCCTGTTTGCGGCCAAACATGAACATGTTTCCTTTTGAGATATCAGAACAGCTGACCAAACATGCCATACCACAGCCTGTACAACTGCCGGAAGGTGGGGGGAGGGGGTTTGTGGGAGGGGAGGACAGGTATCAAAAGGTCAAATGTACACCAATTTGGTCATAAATCATAGGCCATAAATAATTTTTGTCACAACGTATATTATATTTACTATTCATGTAAACCTCACTCCCCTGGCCTCAAGAGGCGCAGTAGCGAAGCCTTTAGACTTCTTGTTAGCGTGGCTGCCTCCCATGTTGGAGATGCTGGTTCAAATCTCACTCAGAGCAGGTGGAGTTGGAGCGGGTCGAGCAGATGTATGTAAAAAACTTATTTTAAGTCTTCTAACACACGTACACAGGAGTTTTGTGTACTAGCAACATCTTAGCCCTTGTCTTTGTCTACCACTTTAATGTTCAGAATAGCTCCAGGTTTTTATTATTAATAATAATCTTGTTAATTTGTTTCCATCAACATTCTCTTTTTTTTGTTATCAAATTTTTTTCTTTATTATATATTTACATATATATAAAATGTAATTCAATATGTCAAAAGAGGATGAATTTTGAAAATTGCTGCTGATTTTAAAGTGATCTAAGAGAAAATGTGATTAATATGAGTTTGAATTTACTCCTAAGTGATTATCTGGTTTAATTTAGGACACATTGTTTATAATTCTTTGTATTTTACCATGAGTGTTTATGAAGTTATTTCAATCCTGTATACGTTCATGGGCCCTATTTTAAAGTCCCTGTGAACCGGAAGTTGCAAACGACTTTTCTCCAGTGTTGTGACGTATTTCCGAGAGAAACGGAATACTAAATGAGGCAAAATAGTGGGCGTGGCTTTTTTTTCCAACTAGAACCTGATTGGATCTAAAAAAGTAGGTGTTTCATTCAGAAATGGAGGCAGATCTTAATGCAAGTTTACAATTGGTTGTTGAGGATTACTCGCCGCCTGAAACACCGCCAGCAGTCCCCTTCCTGCAGCAGGAGGAGGAGGAAGATGAAGAAGAACAGGAAAACACGGAGGATCATTTCGTCACGGGGGGAATCAGACCTTACATGTTTGAGCCGTTACATGCGGAGGGTTCGAATGGTAAAAAGTGTTCCGTGAGTGTCACAACCAAAAATGCACCTCCTCGCCATCTCTCCTTTCACACGCTGTCAATGCTCGCAAACACACAGGCAGCCTGTCTACTGTCAGGTGGAGGGGCGTGGTTACGGATGTTAAGGAGACACCTAAACCGTCAAACCTACGTCATCAGGCAAGGTCCTCCAATGCAGAGGGGCAGGGAATTTTCAGATTTTGATTAAAGATTACGAAGCCAAAAATTTTTTTTGTGTGGATTGACTTGCATGGATGAATTGTTCACCACAAAACGATCAATTTAGGCAAACAAAGTAAGTATGGTCAATTTTTAATTCATGGGGACTTTTTGCAAACCAAAATTATGTGCTTCATTACTCGTTTGGCTGCAGTTTCCCAGTAAAATGTAAAGTGGGGGGTGCCAAAAGTGGGTGAAATTATGTATTCAGATGAGGTTTTTATGATGACTATTAGTTGGATATTAAACCTAACTGATGGTGTTTAAAAAGCAAATTTGACATGAAAAGCACTGAAGCAACCACGTCATGCAGTGTAACTTCTATGGCACTTTCACTTTAGAGTGGTGATACAACACATGGTCTTACCAAGTCTGTTCGGAAGCACATCATGTGGAATGGTCCTGTGGTAGATCCTACCCAAGAGGGGGAGTAGTTACTTCAAGACACGGTGACTGGGGGCAGAGAGACCTCTGCCCAAGGAAAACACAGTTAACCAACGGGGAAACGCTTTTGTGGAAATACATCACATGGGGTTATCGACGGGATAACCAATGCATGTGGAGCACCTACCCCAGTTCAGGGCCTAATTGACGCATATACTGGGCCGGCGGTGAGTTTCTCAGAAAACTCACCAGCCAACGGGATAAGGAGGAAGAACGTCCAGGGTCCACACTTTTTTGTGAATGCGACTGGGAGAAGGAGTGCACGTCTTCACGTCTAAACACAAGCGGTACACCCAGCCAGATGTCCCGGGACATATCTGTTTGTGTAACCTGACAACACGGGATGAAACTGGCTCAACTTGGAGGTTGTAGAACCTTGTGAAGGTGTTAGGTGTTGCCCAGCCCGCTGCTCTGCAGGGGTCTGCTAAAGAGGTGCCTTTGGTCACAGCCCTGGTCGTATGCATGCAGCCCAGCGGGGGGAGATACATCCTGGGTATGGTAGGCCATAGCGATGGCGCTTCCTTTCCGCTGTCCGCCAAAGCAGACAAAGAGCTGCATGATTGTGTCTAACACTTCAGGTGGTAGGCCACTTAGGTCTTCCGCGTCCCATCCAAGGGCCAGACGTGGAGGTTCCAGAGGTCTGGTCGTGGGTGCCAGATGGTGCCCAGTCCCTGTGAAAGAAGGTCCTTCCTCAGGGGAATTCTCGACATACTTGCGCAGCCCCAGGAGCCAGCTGTGTGCCATCGTGTCTGTGCCGAGGGGGGCCTGAGCGGGCAGTGGGATGATTCCCAGGAAGAGAACAGGTCTACCTGTGCTTGACCAAATCGAATCCACGTGGTGTGTGCCGCGGTGCCATGCCATCTCGCAACTCAGGCCC
>NC_068309.1:5333132-5446096 GCF_025860055.1 Xyrauchen texanus | reverse complement strand
TTGGATTAGTACTAAGAGTTTTGAAAAATTGCCACTTTCTTGTGAAAATAGTGCCAAAGCAATAATACAAAATAAATACATTAATAAATAAAAATAAAAATAAGGAAACGTAAATTAAGGTTCATGTTTGGCCGCAAACAGGGAAATTCACTCCACAAAACAGATTTTTGGAACAAACCATGTTGTGTTTATCCTCGTTGCATATCAAGGTGTATTTAATGAAGTCTGGTCATATTTTCATATTTTTTTGTGGTTTCAAGGATAAATGGACACCAGTTACATATTTTTTTTACCCTTTTTCAAACAATTTTGGAATGCCCAATTCCCAATGCGCTTTTTAAGTCCTCTGGTCACCTTCAATTCAAATGGCGGAGGATGAATCCAGCTGTTTCCGCGTCTGAGACCGTCAACCCGCGCATCTTGTCACGTGGTTTGTTGAGCGCGCGAAAAATGTTCTCGTTACATTTTACAATAATCTTGTGTTTTGAAACAATGATTATGTGAAAGAAATCATGTACAGCAGTAATGAAAGCAGAAGTGCAGGTTTTGTTATAAGTGTGATCAGTTGAAGTTTTGTACTAAGAGTTTTCAAATGAAGCATTTGTGAAAATAATAACAAAGCAATGAAAATAAACTGCGTTTTTATCAAAGAAACTGTGTGTGTGCATTGCTGTTGTTTTCTTTTAATAGTGATTTGTCTTATTTGTTTTTTATCATTAAAGGCAATGGCTAATTTGTACTCTATTTGTAATAAAAATTATATAAATATATTTAACAACTTAATATTAAGTATTCAAAATAAAAAATATTTTTTTACAGTGTATCTGATAACCAAAAAACATCATGTTAAAATTATTATTTGATTTCAATAATCAATTTAGGCAACATTTTCAATACAGGGAAGTATATTTCTGATTGACATGGTCCTCTATGAGAAGTTTGCATTTGAGGAAAAAAATATCCCCATGTTTTCACCGTATGTAAATGTTCAGATATTAATAAATGAATAAACTTTTCCTACATTACCTTTTACATTCAACCATGAAAATGGCATAAATTTACATACATGTGTCATTCAGGGAAACGTTATTTTTATGTGCAAACTAAACATCTGATGAATAATAGAGATGGAAGACTCTTGCAATCTCACACACACACACACACACACACACACACACACACACACACACACACACAAACAGCCAAAGCACCTGCCAGTCCAGATAGAGTTGTGAATGCCCCGTTATCACTCAGCATAACATTTGTAAAGAGTAGAATAAGACCAAGTGGGAAAATTGACATTCGCAACTTCTTTAGAAAGAAACAAGCAGGGGATGAGTTTGAGAGGATGCCAGAAACTCAAAGTGTAGCAGCAGAGACAGACTTAGCGGCTACAGGTTTGTGCAGGGTTTGTGTTTGCTAGCTAGCAAACCTTAGGTCTCAGGATAACAACGGTTAAGTAAGCATTTCTTTGGAGAACACAAAACAACTCAATTAACCTACTTGGGGGAGGTTGTAGCTCAGGTGGTAGAGCAGGTCGGCTGCCAATCGCAGGGTTGGTGGTTTGATTCCTGGCCCACATGCCCAAGTGTCCTTGGGCAAGACACTGAACCCCAAGTTGCTCCCAGTGGAAGGCTAGCACCTTGCATGGCAGCTAGTGGTGTGTGTGTGTGTGTGTGTGTGTGTGTGTGTGTGTGTGTGTGTGTGTGTGTGTGTGTGTGTGTGTGTGTGTGTGTGTGTGTGTGTGTGTGTGTGTGTGTGTGTGTGTGTGTGTGTGTGTGTGTGTGTGTGTGTGTGTGTGTGTGTGTGTATGTGATTGGGACACAGTGTAAAGTGCTTTGGTAACCTCTAAAAAGCACTATGTAAGTGCAGACCATTTACTAACATTATCTAAACCACCTAGCTAGAACTTTATATCATTGCTGGTTAGTGTATGTATACACGACAAGAAAGTTTGAGGTTTGGTATTAACGCAATAATTGAATGTGACATGACAGAGTTTGCCCCAATCGTATATAGCCTAGTTTCCATCCACCTTTCACACTATTTTGTTATCGATTGAGACCAGGAAAGACACAGAAAGGCAACAAATAGTACAATATGATGAAAACACAAGGAAAGAGAGAAACAGAAAACAAATAGATGGTGACACCATGAAAGACACAGAGTATGGGGTGCATTAACAGAAAACGGTATACAGGAGTTGTTACTTAAATGGAATAAAGTGTTCTTCATCACTGTTTGTCAGTAATGCATTTAGCTGTATTTTGTGCTTTGGGTGCAGTGGGTCAGGGCTAAGCCCCTAGTCTCTTCAAACTCTAAAACCACCCCTGCTTTGAGGAGCTTGATGCTGCTGTGATGGACTCAGGTTTTTAATTGAGTGAGAGTAAAAAGTACCCACTTTTAAACCTACTCTAAAAGTACAATTTTATCCAAAAAGTTACTCAAGTAGATATAATGGAGTAAATGTAATGTGTTACCACCCACCTCTGGACGCGGTGAAACGACAGTGACAAAACTACATTTACAGCAGCACGTATGATCCACATTAAGTAGAACTGAAACTGGAGCTGGCAGGTCCAAAGATGCAAAACTAAGTCTGAACTTCTACCTTATCTCCTGAAGTTGTTGGCTCATTATTCGTGTGGCATTTGGTTTCTCCAACCTGCGCTCTCTGGAGCCGACCATTTTATAACAATATCATTAGCACAATTAAGTTAAAGAATAAGCTACTATATCATACAGGCATAAAATACTGAACTGAAATGGTCAGCGTTTGTTGTAGCCGGAGAAATATGACCAATCTTTAGAATGTGTAACTGTTTTTTAAATAAGAGTTTAAGTTTAAGCGTGTGTGTGTGTGTGTGTGTGTGTGTGTGTGTGTGTGTGTGTGTGTGTGAGCATGTATTTATCACTTTGTGGGGACCAAATGTCCCCATAAGGATAGGAAAACAAGACATTTTTAACGTTGTGGGGACATTTTATCGGTCCCTATGAGGCAAATAGCTTATAAATCATACTAAATCATGTTTTTTAAAAATGCAGAATGTTTTCTGTGAGGGTTAGGTTTAGGGGTAGGGTTAGGTTTAGGGGATATAATATTTTGTACAGTATAAAAACCATTATGTCTATGGAAAGTCCCCATAAAACATGGAAACCCAACGTGTGTGTGCGTGTGTGTTGGTGAGTATGTGTGTGTGTGTGAGTATGTGTGTGTCTGTGTGTCGGTGTGTCGGTGTATGTGTGTGCGTGTCTCTCTGTGCACGTGTGTCTTTGTGTGCGTGTGTGTGTCAGTGTGTGTGTGTGTGTGTGTGTGTGTGCACGCGCGCGCATGTGTGTGTGAGAGAGAGAGATATTTGTCTAAAATGTTTTCCAAATGATAGACATGGTTATCATAAAAATGTATCTGAGGTTCTGTGAGGGATACAGATTTTGAGAAGTTTTAATAGTAATAAAAATTGTATTAAATGAAACCCTTTTTATTACAGCAAGTGACTCCAAGTTAAGTGCTTACTTTCTTATTTTGATTTAGTAGATTTTATAGTGGATCAGTAAATGTGAATCATGTATTTTTGTCTGGCAATATTGCACATATAGCTCTTCAAGCTAATAACTAAAAAGGGATTTTTTAAATTATTAATTGACTGAATACATTTTTTTTTCCATCAGATCATAATGATTCATAATAAAATGGCGATGATTGCTGTATTTTTCAGTTACTCAAATCAAGATACTAAAGGTTAGTAACAAGAAAAGCTTTATTTAGTAAGGAATAATAATTCAAATAAAATCACATGTAACATGTAAAACCCTCTTCATTGCATTTGTCCAATGAGAAGTGCTGCTGAACTCAATGAAACAGGATGTAGGAGATCAGAGACATCGGGAGGAGGAAACCTCCCTTATAGATTCCATCTAATCAAGACAAAATGTGTTTTTTTTACTAACACAACAACTGCACTGCTAATATTATAAACTCTTTATGATCAATCACTTGTATTTTAGTTATTTAAGTTACTTTGGAGAAAAGTGTCTGCTAAATGAATAAATATAAACCAGTACATGGTCAACTAAAGACAATGCCATTGCAAAGATCAGTGTCACAGCACTTGTCCACTGATTCACATGTCCCGGTACATCCCTTGCAGACCGTCACCTTAGTGCAATCTATATTAAAAAAGGCACAAAACCCCATATTTAATAAGATATAAAACAATTTCGGATTTTCTCTGTGAATCATTTAGAAAATAACAACAAAGAGATCAACAAATGAACATTTTCACTCCAGTGGCATCACTTTCAGTAAATTATGACTGAACTTACCAATGAACTTTGTTCCACTTTTTTATCATACATTTGGATTGTTCATTGGAACATGTCACCTCATGATCCAAGCACAAACCCATATTATTACTTTGGCACTGATAACATTTGAGAGAGTTTCCTTCAATGAGAAAAAAAGAAACATTCATAAATCTGTTAATAAACTGACACATTCAATTTTTTTTCTACCTCCTGTGAGAAAAATGAAAAGAAATACAATAGAGATTTGCAGATCCATCATTGGTCAGGAGTGGGATGAAATCTCAAGGTTTAAGGACACTTTTATGACTGCTCAAAAAGGGGAGGGTTTAATCTGCTGAGAAAACTTTGAGCTGTTTCTTAAAAAGGAACTTATTCCTACACAAGCTGCAAAAGTGACAATTAACATAAAAGCAGCATTTTGTTTGAATCTGGGCTAGGTTTCCCAAAGCACAAAACTTAAGCAGTGCATTAGACTAGAGGCATTAGATCCACTCCAGAGGCGATGCAGAATTTTCTAGAAGAAACAACATTACACCCATTTGACTATGTACATGTTTATTTTGCTGCTTTTTATATTCAGTGGATGTGGGGTGCTACAAATGAGGAATTATGAATATGATAATGAAGACAAATATTATTATTATCAGTATAATAATAATAATTATTTTATAGACACTTCATGGTGAGTTTCCCTTGACACTTTTTAGAATTTTACTACATTAGTGGTTAGTTATGCTTAAGCTTTGGGCTATTGGCCCCTAGATTTTTCTTGTTAATCAATAGTTCTGTACATATACAGTATATACATATTTATGTGTGTGTGTGTGTGTGTGAAACAACTGGGCATTATGAACTTGCATTTAAAAGGTTTAAATCCTGAAAATGTATAACTTTTTTGTAGTTATGATCAGGACTGATGTTGGTTAAATAATTAACTCATTGAAAGTGGAAAATAATATTATTATATAATGTTATTATGGCAGTTATTTTGACGAAAATATTTTTGTCCTTTAAGGACCTCTGAGTAACTTTTTTATATTGACGCACAAGGGTTAAATACTGGATGGCTTTCTTACTTGTTTTAAAATAATTGGCCAAAAAAATCTGTAAAATCAGTTGAAAGGGAAACTGTAACGTGACGTTATTGTCTTTTGTCTCAAGGTCGACCCGCCTTCTGTCAATCGTTTCATGCTCTCATTGGTTTGTACTGATGTCAGTCACCTGTTCTGCGCCGTGATTGGCTCCTGCTTGTACTCGCTCTACAGCAGATGTACAGTAGTGTCATCACAAGCGGCCGTTTCAGAGATTAACTTTGCTATAAAGAAACCATATATCGGTAAGATTCAATCGTGTTACCACACTGCAAATGGTTTAATAATCATATGTCTCATTTGTATTAATTAAACGTTTAAAATCTGTACGCTTTTAAAAATAGTAATTCCGTGTTCTGGTCGTTAAGCGACTAGCTAGTACACTAGCATTTTAAAATGGCATGCTAACACACACAATCACGGATATCACATTTTAATGTACATTCTTGTCGATCAATCGTTTGCAAATCATGCGGCCTTTAAGTAAGTATTATTGATTATTTATTTCATTAACGTTGTTTGATGTTCCTCAATCATGATCTGAAAACATAGCCAGCTAAAAGGTTATGTTTGGCAGACTAGTTAATCCCTTTACAGATTTAGACGAGGTGAATCGTTCATTTCCTCCACATTATGATCTATTGTCAAGTTGAATCAGGTAGCTTATATATTGAAAACTCTAAGATTTTACAAACGCTTGTTGTCCTAGATATGCGTTTTTACATTTATGTACTCATGAGGTCATTTTGAACAAGATTAGTTTCCAAAGGCAATTATGACGTTATCACTTTGTTACAAATTTAATGTAGAACGTTCTAAAAATGTGTAA
The DNA here is from genome assembly GCF_025860055.1 of Xyrauchen texanus. Classification (NCBI taxonomy): domain Eukaryota; kingdom Metazoa; phylum Chordata; class Actinopteri; order Cypriniformes; family Catostomidae; genus Xyrauchen; species Xyrauchen texanus. The sequence continues at coordinate 5,439,871 of NC_068309.1, read as the reverse complement.
ATGGGATACTGTCAAACTTTAATGTTAAAGAGTGTCAAAAGAGTGGTTCAGGGAGCATGAGTGATCATTTTCACACATTAATTGGGCACCACAGAGTCCTGACATTAACATCATTGAAAGTCTTTGGATGTGATGGAGAAGACTTTACAGAGTGGTTCAACTCTCCCGTTATCAATACAAGATCTCGGCCAAAAATTAATGGGTGGAAATAAATGTTGTGACATTGCATAACATTTTTTTAAACAATGTCACAATGAATGTGTGCGAAAACTAAAGCGAAAGGTGGTCCTACTAAATATTAGAATATACGATTTTTTTTTTTTGGCCAGGTATTGTGTATACATGTATTAACATATGAACCAATCATGCACTACGTCTCCTCTCCAAAGTTTGCACACTTTGACTACTGATTTCTCGCAATACAGGGACAGTAGTTGTGTACAAAAGCAGCGTGTTACTTTATTTAAAAAGTAACTCCGATATTATGGTCTAAAATAAAAAAAATATTGTGTTACTTTACTCATTACTCAAAGTAATTTGATTACCTTACACCGTTACTTATATCGTGCTACACCGACACTGCTATCAAGTGGATTTCTTGTGGCCACACAGCTGTTTAGTCCCAATCCTGTAAGTTCTCGTTGCATTGTGAGTGTGGAAATGCTCTTACTTTCACTATTAAACATAGCCGTGAGTTCTACTATCGATTTTCTACGATGTGACTTCAAGCGATTTAGTGATCTCCGATCACGATCATTCAAGATTTTTATCCTTCTGGGTTTTAATAATGTGTTGGATAGTTCTTAACCCAATTCCAGTGATTTCAGCAATCTCCTTAGTTGTTTTCTTTGCTTGATGTAGGCCAATACTTTACCCCTTCTGAAACACAGTAACATCTTTTCCACGAACACGGGATACGTCTTCCGACATGGTTGTTTAAGAAATTAGAAGCTATACACTGCATCAGTTAGGGTTAACAGAACTGTTGCCAGCTGAATCATATTAATCACTGCAATAATGATCCAATACTAGGCTCTTAAGCATCTGCTTATTTAAATCAAAACGGCAACATTTTTTGCCAGGCAGTGTCTGGAGGAATGGGACAAAATTCCAGCAAAAGTTCCCCAACTTATTATGAGAAGCTTGTGGAAGGCTACCCAAAATGTTTGACCCAAGTTAAACAATTTAAAGGCAATGCTACCAAATACTAACAAAGTGTGTGTAAACTTCTGACCCACTGGGAATGTGATGATAAAGCTGAAATAAATTATTTTCTCTACTATTATTCTGAAATTTCACATTCTTAAAATAAAGTAGTGATCCTAACTGACCTAAGACAGGGAATATTTTCAACGATTAAATGTCAGGAATTGTGAAAAACAGAGTTTAAATGTATTTGGCTAAGGTGTATGTGACTTCAACTGCATATATATATATATATATTATTTAAAATGCAGTCAACTATAATCCATCAGCCCATCCATCCATGTTGTGTGACATTAAACCTCTGGTTTTGACACTTCTCAGTGTGATGTGTAATTCTCATAAGAGACTAACACTCCAAAAATGTATTTTCTTTCTTCTCTCTGGTTTAGTGTGTAGTCATGACAACACTGGATGATAAGATACTAGGAGAGAAACTGCAGTATTACTACAGCAGCAGTGAAGATGAGGAGAGTGACCACGAGGAAGAGGAGAAAGCTTCCAAAACCATCCGCGACCAGGAAGTGCTGGACGTGGAAATCGACTACAGTGCAGACGGCAGTTCGGTCAACACCGGTACGGTTGCCATGGGAACATTGCATCCTCGTTAGCCTCTAAGCAGACACCACTGACTTCAGTCAGAGTGGACGCCATCTTTAGGAAGGATGGGAGTACCTGAAGTGTACCTGAAAATCCGTTCTTGGGTTGCGTCTAATTTTTAACCAGCCATCTGTTGCTGAGTTTTTAGTCCACTGAAAATTGGTGCTTTCTGTGTTTTATCATTGATGAATAGTAGATAAAATGAGTAGTATTTGGCTGGTCATTTAATCTCAACATGGTTGCTATTTACTGCACCTGTAAAGGTGAAGTTTGTAATTTCAGTGCCCATAGCATTACCAACCATGATAGTTTCACAAACACTCCCCCCGTCAGCCATTAGTAAAAAATATAAACTAGGGCTGAAACAATAAGCATATGTGGGTAGTAACATGCTACATTTACTCCCTTACATTTACTTGGGAAATGGTAATGTTCCTGTCGTTACATTACTGGTTTGAATTTATTAAGGGTAAATATAGGGAGAATTTTGAAAGGGACTTTTAGGACAGGTGAACTTTACAGCTGCGCTCTGTCACTCGAGTCGATGCGGCATGTTTTTCTCATGGACAAGAGAGCTCTGAACTTAAGCCCAACAAGCTTCCAAATACAGAGATAAGTTGCAGTTTTCCCTTAGTGTACAGAACTAATGATCTAAATTTGTTTGACACTGAAAATACTGTAACTACACTGATCTAAGCATCCATAAAGGACTTAAAAAAGACAATTTGTCACGCATTGGAGGTCTCTGGTGACATCTGCTGGAATCAAAAAAATATTTACATAAAATAACAACTATGGCCAATAGAGGGCTTCAGTGCTGCATGCATTGGCCAATGTCTATAAGCACATGTTCTGACAAACTTTCAATTTCTAGACATTATCTCAAGTTATGCATTGGATATATATTTAAACATTATAAAAAAGACGATGATTTGCCAAATTGTAGCATTTTTTCTAAACCACTAGTGTCAGATTTTGCAGTGATGCTCCAATATGCTGTCAAACATGATGATGCTCCACAGTCAAATCTGATTGTGTAACAAAGAAAAGACAGAGTTGTTATTTCGTTTATTTCAAACATCAAAATTCACAGGGGTCAGACTCAGACTTCAACCTGTGTGGTATGTTTGGTATATATTGACAGTAAAAAAAACAAAAGCTATTAAATATGTCAGATGACGTTGATGATGTTTTTGTGATGGTTAGGGTTAAGTTTAGGGATGGAGTTTGTAAATAGAAAATATTGTTAGCCTGATATGAAATCAATAGAAGTCAATAAGAGATCACTAATATAGTCAAACAAACGTGTGTGTGCGCGCGCGTGTGTGTGCGCGGCGTGCGTTCTACATTGTGGATGTTTTATAGTCTCACCTCTTCATTTATATGTGGTTGTGTTCTGCATTGTGTCTGATTTATTTATTTTTATTTGACAAAACAAAACAAAAATGTCCCATTCATTTCCTATGGTGGAACAAAAATGACCCGGAACATCACGTACTGCCTTGAATCAAGTCCAGATTTTTTTTTGTGTGTGTGTGTGTTCAGATAGCTAGTGGAGAAAACATCACCAAGTCTTGTACCACAAATAATACAAAATATATTCTAAGAAAAAAAAAAAATCCAAATGGGTCCAAAAAGACCCGAACAGCATACAAGGGTTAATACAGCCTCTTAACTCGAGGCACAAGCTGAACTGTTGGTTAAGATCTAATGATTAATCGTTGCAATAATCGCCCGAATAGTTGAATAATCATTAGTCGATTTTCGAAATAATCGATAGTTGCAGCCCTAATATAAACTAGTATGATCAGTCTGTTGCTCAAGTGCTGAATCCATGCACATTGACAACATATCGGGGAGACACTTGCGAGATCTGACTTTATGTTTGTGTATCTCTCATAGGGCCAAAGGGTGTGATTAATGATTGGCGGAAATATAAGCAGCTGGAGAATGAGCAGCGTGTGGAGCAGCAGAAAGAGATGGAGCGACTCATCAAGAAACTCAGTATGACCTGCAAATCACACCTGGATGAAGAGGCCGATAAAAAGAAAGAGAAAGATCTGCAAGACAAGATCGCAGGCAAAGTGAGAAACGCGCTGTTCTGATCATCTTTAGGAGTGGGCGGAATGAACAAAATATTAAAATCATTATATGTTATGCTAAAATTATATTTCACAATAAAAAACGCCAACAAAATTGTTTTTGTATAAAAGGGCGGGGCGATATGTAAAAACTATTTGATCAATAATCACCTTAAAAATATTGCGATATCTGATTATATCCTCAACCCCCCCTGTTGAGAGCCGTTGAATATTTTTGCTAACACGAAAAACGAAAACTTAACTTTCAAATTGCACTTTAAACTAAACGAAAAATGCAATTAAAATAATGATGTGGTTTATAAAAATCTTAGAAACACTTCCAAATCCAAACATTTACGTCTCCAACGGCGTTTGAAATCACACAAGAATTCGTCTGCGACAACAGGTGGCAAATTACTAATAGCCTATAAATTTAGAACTAAAGCCAATTATAAATGTATTGATGATGATAATAATAAAAACAATTAATCATTACCTATAGAAAGTTCAACATATTACAGTTTCATATTAAGTGCAAGCATAAAAAATACCCTTCCCAAAATAATGCTGCCAAATGTGTGTTCTTATCGAATTTGTATTTGTATTACGTTTGGTTAATCCAGATAATGCTGCCTAAAGAAAATACAATAGAACTCGATTTTAGGTTCAAGGTACATGTGGTCCCGTATTATTTTATGATTTAATCACTTTCGTCTTAGTTTCTTTTTTAAAAAGATATATTTGAGCTTATCCGCAAAGTTGCCTTCACAATTGCCTTCACAATGCATATTAAGCGCTAACCGCTCTGTAAAAATAAAGCGAATGAATCTCCGTGCACCTTCTGAGAAGGTCTTAGGTTATTTGCATCATTCGCATACATGACACTATTCTTGCAAACAGTTTTCAGACATCTGAAACAAAGTAGAAAGAGTGATAACACGTGCACCTCTACATGCTCGTGTCCCACGAGAAGCTCCCGCTGAACTCATCAGACCTAGGAATTGACGGCTTTTCTTTTGTCTGTTCTTAAAAATATAATAAAGTGTGTTCCTTCAAATGCGTATCTTTGTGTCTAACAGCATTTCATGTCATGTGTTACTCTGAGACGTCTTAAAGGCCGCCCACCGCTGTTGCGGACAGATGAGCAAACTTAGCAGCTCATGAAATAATTTAATTTTGACGAGTAGCTTGCGAATAAGGAGCTGGATTCAGCCTCGTCGCATTTGGCAAGTGGCGGGTGCAAATTTCACACCCTAGGCGACTGTTTAAAATATCTGGCGACCTCCCAGATCCATGGTTTTGCCATTTACCGATATTATCAATCATCGTCTGTCAATGAATATCGAAATCGCCATTTGGGAGATTTATAAGACATTGGCGATATCCCATTACATCATGCTATGGCCCAGCCTTATTATTTATTAAATAACCATGAGGTAATGCCTATTTTGGGATAATTCACTGAATTAAAATAGATTACAAATAAAAGGTACTTTTAGGTGATTATTTTCTCTTTTATTTGGAACTTGCAAACCGAAAGATCACTATTATTATTAATAAATTCAAAGATAAGTCTCACATTATGACAAAAAAGTTTCAAAACAGTAAAACTGACATTATAAAGAAATACTTGTGACTTTCCATTCCTCTTTTGCTTCAGATGCCCCTTCGTGTGGATGAAGAAGATGAGGATGATGATGATGAGGCCTTCCTCCAGCAGTACCGTCTGCAGCGTATAGAGGAGATGAGGCGACATCTCTGTGGGGGGCGGCGATTTGAGAAGGTGTTTGACATCTCCTCTGGGGAGGAGTTTCTGCACGCCATTGACAAAGAGGGCAAGAACACTCTGGTGGTGGTCCACATCTATGAGCCGGGGGTGCCCGCTTGCCAGGCCATGGAGGGCAGCCTGCTCTGCCTGGCTCTACAGTATCCAATGGTAACACTAATGAGGAAATGTGTTCATTATAGGACTGCCAGCATGAAAGGAATATTTCGGGGGCCTGGATATCTCAGCGAGTACTGATGCTGACTACCACCCCTGGAGTTCCGAGTTTGAATCCAGGGTGTGCTGAGTGACTCCAGCCAGGTCTCTTAAGCAACCAAATTGGCCCGGTTGCTAGGGAGGGTAGAGTCACATGGGGTAACCTCCTCGTGGTCGCGATTAGTGGTTTTCGCTCTCAATGGGGCGTGTGGTAAGTTGTGTGTGGATCGTGGAGAGAAGCATGAGCCTCCACATGCTGTGAATCTCTGCGGTGTCACGCACAATGAGTCACGTTATAAGATGCGTGGATTGACTGTCTTAGAAGCGGAGGCAACTGAGACTTGTCCTCCACCACCTGGATTGAATTTAGTAACCGCACCACTACGAGGACCTAGTAAGTAGTTGTTATGCATCAGTAAATCTCGTCAATATTTCGGAAATGTTTTGGCTGTGAATTCTTAAGTCTGTGAATAGACACCGGTGTTTTCTATGTGTTTGGGTGTTTTGTGGAAAGTGCAACCATTTAGGCACTCTGAGTGAGAATATTGTGGTTTTGAAGAAAACGCTAAAGTAGTTCACTTCTGTTTTTTCTCTCTTTGACCCACAGGTGAAGTTCTGTCGGGTCAGGGGCTCTGCGGTGGGCACCAGCGCTCTGTTCCGCAGCTCAGCTCTGCCAGCCCTGCTGCTGTACCGCGGAGGGGACCTGGTGGGCAATTTGGTGCGCGTGTCCGATCAGCTTGGTGATGATTTCTATGCCACAGATGTCGAAGCGCTGCTACAGGAATTTGGCCTGCTTCCAGAGAAATACTCACAGCCAAACATGCACTCATCTATTCGAAACGCAGCTGTCACTCACACCAGTGACTCAGACAGCGACCTGGATATAGACTAAATGTGACGATACAACTGTTTATACATATACACACACACACACATACACATATATATATATATACATTGACATCATGATTCAGACCCAATAAAGTGACCATAAAAAAAGTGGTTGCAAATGCACATTTAAATTTCAAGATCCACACTACTGTAAATGTTTTTTTTTCTTTTTCTCCCCAATTTGGAATGCTCAATTCCCAATGTGCTTTAAGTCCTTGTGGTGGCATAGTGACTCCACTCAATGCGGTTAGCGGAGGACGAACCTCAGTTGCCTCGGCGTCTGAGACGGTCAATCCGCGCATCTTATCGCGTGGCTTGAGCGCATAACTGGGTAGACGTGGCGTGTGTGGAGACTTCACGCTTATTCTCCGTGGCATCCACTGAGCTACCCAGGCCCCAGTAAACATTTGATCTTTATAAAAACGTTACATCTCACAGATCATGATTAATGGACCAAAATAATAGACCTGATGTATGTGTGTGTGTGTCATTTCAGAAAACTCCAGAATCAGGAGTGTTTCTTTATGCAAACAAAAATGCAAAGGCCTTGTGTGTACCCTGCATTGATGTTTCACTATTTATTCTAGTTTTAGAATTATGTATTTGTTTATTTGTGTTTACTCTTAGATTGCTTTACCCTCTGTTAGTTTTATACATTTTATAGATATCCATAAAGATGAATGCAAAAATAAAAACAAAACCCAATTCTGATTTTTACTTTGTCCTGAATTTACTTTGACACACGCACCTTACAGTCTAGCTGATCCCACAAAAGCTCAATGGGGTTAAGATCCATAACACTCTTTTCCAATTATCTGTTGTCCAATGTCTGTGTTTCTTTGCCCACTCTAACCTTTTCTTTTTGTTTTTCTGTTTCAAAAGTGGCTTTTTCTTTGCAATTCTTCCCATAAGACCTCCTGAGTCTTCTCTTTACTGTTGTACATGAAACTGGTGTTGAGCGGGTAGAATTCAATGAAGCTGTCAGCGGAGGACATGTGAGGCGTCTATTTCTCAAACTAGAGACTCTGATGTAGTTATCCTCTTGTTTAGTTGTACATCTGGTCTTCACATCTCTTTCTGTCCTTGTTAGAGACAGTTGTCCTTTGTCTTTGAAGACTGTAGTGTGCATCTTTGAATTAAATCTTCAGTTTTTTTGGCAAGTTCAATCATTGTATAGCCTTCATTCCTCAAAACAATGATTGACTTACGAGTTTCTAGAGAAAACTAAATTTTTTGCCATTTTTGGCCTAATATTGACCTTAAGACATGCCAGTCTATTGCATACTCTGGCAACTCAAAACAAACACAAAGGCAATGTTAAGCTTAATTTAACAAACCAAATAGCTTTCAACTGACAAGTGATTTTCTTGCACCAAATTAGCAATTTAGCATGATTACTCAAGGATAAGGTGTTGGAGTGATGGCTGCTGGAAATGAGGCCAAAAATGACTTTTTTTAAAAAAAAAATAGTAATGGTGCTGTTTTTTTTACATCAGTAATGTCCTGACTATACTTGTCGAATGCCACTTTGGTGAATTAAATGACCAGTGAGCAAAACCTGAACATTATTCCAAACTTTCAAACGGCCAAAAGTTTGTAAATACACATTATAGCCCATCCAAAACAGAATTTTTTAATGTTTATTTTATGATGAGGGGGTGGGCCAACCGGGAACGATTAGTGACGTCACGTGTACACGTCGCCAAGCAGGACGCGTTCGTCCAAGATGGCGGACGAGTGTCAGCCGCGGTGTTCTGCACTTTTGTGAAGAACTCAACTCAAACTGCGCTTCGAACGAGTTTTGTGTGTGTCGCGGCATCTCGGACGGGAGATAAGGGGTAAGAGTTTGCGGACGTAGTTGTAATGTTTGTGGTCAGATCGTTCTGTAGTTCGAGGAATTAACTGTTAGTGTTAGCATGCTAACGGCTACTGGCCCAGTCAGCTGTCACCTGTAATGCCGCACATCCTCTATTTACATTTTTACACTTTAGTTTCGCCTTATGATATTCCCAAATGTTACTGTAAATGTTAATCTACACGTTCAGTTGATGTTTAAAATCCTATATTGTTGATGCACACCGGATATTGGTGTTTTGCCTGCTTAAGTTCTAGTGTTTATGTGTGTTTTGTTTTGACAGTTGTAGTATATCTTATTTTAAGCATCAATTTTCCATTTACATAATGTCACTAGTTTTGTGTGTTATTCTAGATGTATATAAGGGCTCTCTGAAATATATATGCTGATGGAGTTAAAGAGACAGGAATTGATGAGGAGGATGTGACATCAGCGTGTTAAAAAGCATGTAAATTCAGTAGGGAGCGATATATATAATCTCAAACAGTACAAAATCGCTTTATTTATTCCCTTGGGGTAATATTAATTTGGCTATACAAATGGCAGAGACTGGGATACAGGTGAAGGCATAAGTAGTTAAATAGCTTTGTTTTACAGTTTTTTAATTATTATTATATAATAATATATACCAGCCAGCAGCCATATCACACTGCAGCTCTCGCCTGGTTGTCCACTAAAGCTAAGCAAGGTTGAGCCTGGTCAGTACCTGGATGGGAGACCTCCTGGGGGAAACTGTGGTTGCTGCTGGAAAAGGTATTAGGAAGGCCAGCTGGGTCTGTGTGGGTCCTAATGCCCCAGTATAGTGACAGGGACACTATAGTGTAAAAAGGCACCATCCTTCGGATGAGACGTTAAACCGAGGTTTAGCTGTGGTCATTAAAATCCCAGGGCAAAGAGTAGGCCTGTACCATGGTGTCATGACCAAATCCCCCCCATTGTCCCTTATCTGTCATGGCCTCTTAATAATCCCCGTCACTGAATTGGCTACATCACTCTACTCACTTCTCTCCACCAACAGCTGGTGTGTAGTGAGCATACTGGTGCACTATGGTTGCCGTCGCATCATCCAGGTGAATGCTGCACACTGGTGGTGGTTAAGGAGATTTCCCCCCCTCTACTATGTAGAGCACTTTGTGTGTCTAGAGAAGTGCTATATAAATGTAATTATTATTATAAACAAAACACCATGATTATTAATATAAAAATAAACAGCCAATAATTATAAATATCTAAAAATTACATAATAAGTTATGAGTCCACATTGAATCTGTGCCTAAAGAATTTGAACCCATTCCATTCACAAAGCTGTTCATATTTCCCACCCTCCTTCATGTTTGTTTACTTAATATTTTGGCTAATTTGATTGTTTTTATCTATAAATATAGAGTGTAGGACTCTTATCTTAATTTAATGCATTTTAATAAGTCTTAATCCATTCAGCTGAATTGAACATTTTTATATATATATTTTCTTTTAAAGTTTGTTGAAGAAATGCATGTAATATAAATTCTTATATTTTTTTTCTATCCATTTTATCAAATGTTTTTAAGATCATGAATCTCTCGTTTCTTGTGAATCGAAACTTTTGAATGGTACTGTATTTTTTAGGGTTATATTGTCCACCACTGGTCATGTGAACCAGTCATTAAAGACAAAACATGGTATTTTAATATACAGGAGCTGTAGGCTATCTGTCCACTGCTGGTGTAGATTAAACTACGCTCTCACAGAGGAAGGCCCCTGGCATTGAAAAATGTCCAACAGGTTTCAAAGTTCAATGTAACTTAATTCAAACTTCTTTCTGACACCTGGCCTGCAATGTGCCTGATATCAGGTTTCTGATCAGGGTGACTCTTCATAAGTTCTGACAGTAGTTTACTGCTGTTCTTATTTCTGCTCATTATTGGGCTTTTGAATATTAGATATAGTCTGATATTATGTTGATAATCTGTTTTAGACTATTGTCCACACTGATCCTTTAGAAGCATGAATGGGAAAATCAATTTAGTCTAAAATATTGGCCAACTGGAGGATGGTTTTAGTATTTAAGTGGTAAAACCGTGGTGGAATTTATATTCGCTACAGGAACAGCCCCAGAGAAGCTTGTGTTTAAGCACTTTGCTCAGCGACTTGTGTTTTGAAACTGTAGCCGAAGTACAAATCCATTAGGCTTCCTTCATTCTCAGTGTATAAAAGGGCTACTTGACCTTGTACGGTTATGGGAGTGGTGTTCTGTTTCTGTGTGCTAGAAACACTTTTGTGTGATTGTTTTATATATATACCTTTTTATAGAGGTGTCGTGTTGCCCTGTGTTGACACTCAAGGCAATTATATCTCTTAACAAAAATGGACATCATTTTGACTTACTTATGGTACTGTCATTTTGTCTATTTTGTTACTCGTACCCATCCCTACACATTTCAGCTAAATTTGGTTTTCAGTCCTATTCTGTGTTTAGTATTGCTCTGTCCGCACGATCTTCGGTTCTTTACGGGTGTGACAATGGCAAAGAAAGGGGGAAGATGCCTAGTAAGTAATTCCTCCTATTTATAAATCTGGTCTATTGAGATATGGGGTTAGTATGGTTTAGTGTACATCCAATTCAAGTACAAAATACAAAAAGACCCAGTTCAACCTCGTATAATTTTTGCAATAAGAGATTACATAAATCTGAATTTTTTTTCATCCCTTTAGGGAGATTGTGTAAACGCTTTGGAGGCTTGTGAGTGTAAGTGAAGATGCAGCACCCTCCTCGGACAGCTCCCCCTGGAGCTAGTGGACCTCCGCCTGCCTCCGGTGGCTCAAATGCCTTCAGAAGAAACAGACCCTACAAGCATGGGGCCGCAGCTCCTATGACAGCAGCTGCCTCGCCAAACCAGCCGGTGACTGATCCATTTGCCTTTGGCAGGCAAGGTCTTTCTCCTATGGCAGGGGGGAACCAAACTCCTCCCACAAACAACAACCCACTTCCTATGCAAGCCCCTCCAATGGCAAGGTTCAACCCCAATGCTCCACCACAAGGGCCACCACCAGGCGCACAGGCAGCCTCACCTGGCCCCCCACCAAGAATTTTTACACCACAACCTGTTCCCCCAGGGCCTGGTCCAGTTTCTAGCCCTCCTCCTGCAGAACGAGGATACTTCAATTCCCAAGAACCCATGCCCTATATTGCACAGTTGCCTAACCCAGCCCCTCCTTTCAGTTCTAACCCATCCCATCCTCCTTCCACAGCCCCAACACCCCCGGTTCAAACCCAAACTCAATTTCAGTCCCACCCCATGCCCCCGGTCCCATCCCATTGGTTGCCTGACCACAGAAGCCGCCCACCTTCCGTTCAGAACTATTTTCAGCCAACTAGTGATCTACCGTCTCAGCCTTTCCATTCTCAAGCCCCTCCCATGGTGCCCTCTTCCCACATAGTCCCTTCCTTGACACAGCCCCCTCAGAATCAAGGTCTGTTAGCTCCACCAAATGCAACTGGATTCAGTGCAACTCAGCAACAGAACTCCCACTTTTCAGCCCAGAATTATTTCAGTCAGTCAGGTGGATCCTCAGAGCCATGGTTTAGTCAGAACCCCCAGGACCCGTCACAGCGTGCCTGCCCTGTCTCCTACTCTGAAGCCCCTAGTGACCCTGGAACCCTTTCATTGTTCTTTCTGGGTAATGATGTAGAAAATGTGGAGACACTGTCAGGGGAGGGGCGTGTAAATGGGGTTGCACACCCTTCCCACTCAATGGCTGAGTTGTCTCCTCCTTATTTGAATGACAGTGGTAACATTCGTGCTGGTGTAGGGCCATGCGATTCGGTGGAGAATTTGGAATGTGTTCCGAACCAAGAAGTACTGCCTAGTGAACAACCACCAAGCCATACCTTTGAGGTAGGCCCTAACTTGGAGACACCTGACTCTGCTTCTCGTCTTGCCCGCTCTGCAAGTGTCTCATCCAGTTACAGCAACGTCAGTCACAGCAGCGGACATGGTCCTCACAGTGGCGGCCATGCCTCTCGGCGACAACAAGGTGTAGTGGGAACATTTATTCAACAGGAGAGCCCTCGCCCACCAGATCACCCTCCTTTGCACCTCTCCACTGGTGGGTACTTTGAACAAGTAGACTCTAACTCAGCTGCAGAGGCAAGTCCTACCTTCCCAACTCCTAGTCCTCCTAAGCCAGTTGGTGTGTTCCAGGCAAGTGCAAATTCTTCCTTTGAGCCTGTCCGCTCACATGGTGTAGGTGTTCGGCCTGCAGAGATTGATCGTGCACGTATGGTCATGGAGAAGGGTGGACGTGACATGCAACCTGGAAACCTAGAACAGCCCCCAGACAACTCGGAGACCATTTACTTAGCGGAACGACGGCCCTCATCTCGAGCACAGGGTGCACTGCGCCCCAGTGAGAGCCCCGCTACTACACTCTGGGCTCAAAATGACACTTCCAGTCTAGGTGCTAATATCCTGTTAGCACCTGCAGCACCTTCTCTGGCTGCAACATTTGTTCCAGCACATCCAGCTGAAGTCATCCAGCCACCGGAGGATGGGCCTCTTGATTTACATCCACCTAGGCCACACCCACAACCTTCCTCTGAAAACCTGGAAAACCCACCAGACTCCACCCCTCAGGCAGGTTTAGGATATGCCTCCTTGCTAGTAGCCACTCCTCCTGTAGAGGCCCTGAACCAGCCTTTGTTGATTGCTCCACCATCATCTGATTACAGTTTGATTTCCTCTCAGAATCCCTTGCAACCATCAAATCAAATAAGTTTTCAAGAGGCAGCCACACCTATCCACTCACCCTCTCAGCCATCTGTGACCAATCAAATGGCTCAGACTTCTCCTCCAACCAGTCAGCCACAGACTCTTTTCTCTCACACACCAGTAAACTTTAATTCTTTTTCCTTTCAAGATGTATTAAATCTAACACAAGACAAAAAAGATACTCAATCATCTGTTCAAGCAGCCCAGCCTGCTCTCTCTAGGGCTCAGTCTCTTAGAGGTGATAGCCAGTCTCTTCTGCTTTCTGTTTCCCAAGCTTCATCTTCTGCCGCTGCCACCAATCACAATCAACCTTCAAATTACGAACTGCTTGATTTTTCTATGCATCAACCACAGTCTACAAATCAGGAATCAGGCCCTGCTGTGTCTCAGTCAGCCCATCCTTCAGCCTCTGTGAATAACACACCTGGCTTTTACCTGCAGGTCACCAAAGATGCACAGCAAGCTGTTCAGCCTGACAGCGAGGCTACGTCCCTTTTGCAGACCTCTAACCCCCCTCGACCCTCCAGTAACCAACATGACAGTGACCTTACTCGCCCCTCCCACCCAGTCCAACCACCTCCAGCTCAATACCAACCTCCTCTGCAGACCCCTCCCACTCATCCTGGAGCACCTCCCATGGGGCTTGGGTCTGTTCCACCTTCTTACCCAATCCAGTCTGGGAATACCGCCCCCCAGCCACTTCAAGAACCCCAACGACCTCCTTCAGCTCTAGGTGGTCAACCTGGTTATGGCACTAATCCTGTGATGCTCCTTGGTCCAGGCTACCCAGGGTACTACCCAGGGACCTACCCAGAGTGGACCCAGGATGGAAGACTGCCATACCCGCCCCAATACCCTATGGACCCAAGAACTCAGAGCCAATATCAGGTGCAGTAATCTAATGTTGTTTCAGTGTTTCCATTCAGTGAAGCTTCTAACAAGAAGCTTCTTGTTTGCACACATTGTAAAAACATAAAGAGTAAACTATGCTTTTTTTCTCTCTTTTTTATCATTTTTACAGAATGATCCCTACCGTAGAACCGATCCTCGATATGGCTGGTATAATGGTCAAAATCCCAGTTACCCGGAGGGTGAACGTCAACCAGAAAGACCGAGTTCTAGAACCAGCCAGTATTCTGACCGACCTAACTCCAGGTGAGGGAGTCAGAACAGCACTTGCGACTGGCACAGGTGAACCAAGGTCAAATGGACTTGGTTTGGACTCAAATATTTTGAGTGAATGTGCCCATAGACTGAGTTTCGATTGGTTTGTCATTTTAACATGATTCCCTTATCTTTCTCTAATTTCCTCTCTCAGGCAGGAGTATCCAGAAGACTCTTCTAGACTTAGCCGTAGCGCTTATGATGAGTATTATGCAAACTGGTATAAGAGATACTATGATGCTTATGGAGGTAATGAGTGATCTGCACTACAGATACCTGCTCTTTTGGTATCAAAGTGCAAAAACGTGATGTTTCGGCTTATTGCTTACGCGTTTGTGTGTTCAGATAGGAGCTGGTGGTATGATCCAAATGCTATGTATGATCCACGCTACTATAGCTGGCCATATGGCTATGACCCTAATGCTGGCAGAAGAAGAGAGGTGTATGACAACCCCCAATATCCAAACAGGTACACGCATACATTCTTAAAACAAATATTTTTTTCTTAGACTCTAATACAGTCACATTCCTCAGTGTACCACCTCTCTAACAGTGTTTCCATTGTAACCATTGCTAGGGCAAGAGAGGTATACAATGACCCATGGCAGTACCATCCCGGTTGCGACAAAAGCTTTGACGATGAGGGCTGTTGGCGTGACCCGTACGCGGACGACATTGACAGGCGTTCAGTACACAGTGAGCGTTCAGTGCACAGTGTGCATTCCTCACACAGTCGCCGCAGTAGCTTCAGTTCTCGGTCACAACAGGTCAGTGTTTGTATGTTTTTATTATTTATGTGTGTGTGTGTCTGTGTATTGTGTGATGGGGATGTAAATTGAACATTTCTGCTTCTTCCGATTCTGGTTTCATTATACAACCCCAATTCCGAAAAAATTGGGACAGTATGAAATAGGCTAATAAAAACAAACATTTGTGATTTGTAAATTATAATCACCATTTTCTATATTGAAAGCACTACAACTACACATTATATAATGTTTATAACTTGTGATTTGTAATTATTATTTTATTTTTTTAAATGTACAGTAATTTCAAATCTGATGATTGCAATGTGCTCCAAATAATTTGGGACAGTCAAGTGTTTACCATTGTGAAACATCACCACTTCTTCTAATAACAAGCATTTGTGCAATGAAGACACAAGTTTGTTAAGTTTAGAAAGTGGAATTTTCTCCCGTTCATCCATTATGTAGCTCTTTAGCTGCACAATTGTACAGGGTCTTTGTTGCCATATGGTTTGCTTCATAATGCACCACACATTCTCAATTGGAGACAGGTCAGGACTGCAGGCAGGCCAATCTAGCACCCGCACTCTCTGCTCACACAGATATGCACTTATAATCTGGGCAGTATGTGGTCTGAAGTTGTCCTGCTGGAAAATGCAGGGATGTCCCTGGAAAAGACGGTGCTGGATGGCAGTATATGTTGCTCCAAAATGTGTACATATCTGTCTGCATTCATGGTGTTCTCAGATGTGCGATTTACCCATGCCATGGGCACTGACACACCCCTGGCCCATACAGACACTGGCTTTTGGACCTGATGCTAATAACAGCTTGAAAGGTCCTTTTCCTCTTTGGACCAGATAACATGACGGCTGTGATTTTCAAAAACTATTTGAATTGTGGACTCTTCTGACAAAGTTCCACTTTTCTACTTTCAGTCTAAGATGAGGCCGAGACCAGAGTAGTTGGCAGCGCTTCTGGACAGTGTTGATGTAGGGCAGTGTTGGGTGTAATGCATTACTAAGTAATTAAATAACCTTTTCATTAAAGTAAGGAAAGAAATAAGTAATGCAACATTTCTGGAATCGGGGTTGTAATTAAATTAACAAGTCTCTTAGTTCTTTTAAAGAAGCAGCTCCCCCATTTTTTGGTCCTAATAAATGGACCTAATTATATAATTTGAATAATAATGTTAACATTTTAATTCAAAATTATATTTCTCTTTGTCCTTGTTCCGAATGTATATCTTTTAACTATGTATTGTTACATAAACAACTATCAAGTGTGTGTTCATATATATATATATGTAACAGTAGCAGTTTCTGATTTAAAGGTATGACTTGCGGATTAGTGAGTCAGATTTAGTACCTCTCTGACTGATTCAGTCATTAGATTGATTCATACTGATAATTTGTGAGTTTGAGACAGTATTTTTCGTTACATTAAATTACATCCTAACCTTAATCCAGACTGCAAGCTAAAAACTCAGCTGAATCATATTTTCTTGTGTTGTGGTGCTGTAGTTTCAGTGAGCTTGTTTACATAGACATCAGAAAGCCGTTTATTGCGAGATTTAAGACTCAAATCGGCGTATGCGTTTACATGCACTTTGTTATCGGCTTTCTCTTAACTCCTGTATACATGCGGCTCGGTCAGTAAGCAGCTTTCTCCAAAGCAATGCAATTTCCCATGTGTAAGGAACAAAAATGGCATCTGAAGAAGAGTTCACTATTTGATTCTATATTGCTCCACTTTATTTCCAGATATTTAAGAGTTGTTGCTGTGTTGTTTTCCTTAACTTTTCATCGTGACCTGCAGCAGAATTGCGCCACAATAGTGGGGTTTCCCTCTTACGTAAAACGTTGATATTCCCCCAGTGTACTTCATATACACGTACTTCGTATCCGGTCTGTTCCACGCACACACATGCGCACTCCTCAAATACCTGTGTGAACCCAGCTAGTGCGTTAACATGCCCTCATAAGCTGCATTTACCAGGAGAAACAGAGGTGTGTTAAACCGCTTTATCTAATCCCTTAAATTGCGTTCTCATTTTAATTGTTTCAGAATGCCACTCTCTGCAAAAACCCTGGAGTAAACTTTTAAATTCTTAAGTGCATGTAAACCTAGTCCGAGGCAGTGCAACACCACAGCTGAACAGTAGTAGTGGAAATACCTTCAGAATATTTTAGTACGGTGTTCCATTTGTAGAACAAAGCATGCAGAAGCACACTCATGGTGTTTTGATAAAAATGGAAGCAGTTCTTGTTCGGTTTCTTAATTCCTAACCCTAATGTGTGACAACTTATTTCTTTCTTCCTGCAGAGTCAGTACAGGAGTCAGACAGACCTTGTTAATGCTGCCTATGATGTCACTGGGACCACTCTTTACAGCCAATATCCTGACCCTTCAGAAGCCACCAAATATAGCCAGATTCCTCACACTGCTGACAACACCTGGACGGCCCCAGAGCAGCGTAAATATTACAAACAAACACTCAGTCTACATGCTTACACATGTGTTTTCAAATACAACACAGGTGATGAAAGAGGAATGATGCATTTTTACTATTTGATCCATACTTTTTGTATTGAATGGATTATATTATATTTATAATAAAAATTGATATCGGTTTTTGTCTGTGATCTTGGATGCATTTTTCTTCAAGCTCATGTCTCTGTGAAGCATGCAAATGATGCTACCCTAGAATTTGGCTTAAACGAGTTAAGCGTAATTAAAGAAGAACGCTCTAAACTTTTCCTCCATTTTTTTATTTTATTGTATTTCTTTCTCAGCTCCTCCAAGGCCATTAACCCCTGAGAAGTTCTCTATTCCTCATCGCTGTGCTCGGTTTGGTCCAGCTGGTCAGCTGATCCTTGTTCAACCCAACCTGCCCTCTGCTGGTCAGCCCACACTCGTTGAGATCCACAGCATGGAGGTAACAATTAGAACAGAGTGTAAATACATTTGATATAATTCATTAAAAAGTGATGTCTCAAAATGTAAAAAATTAGATGTTTAAGCAGTTTTAAAGTCATAAATTCTGTAAACGGCTTGTGCATTGAACATATCTAGTGCAAAGATAAATCTCACAAAACCTGTCCAGAGCTTGTCCGGGTCAGATTTCACCTACAATTTAAATAAAGAAATAAGTAATTATAATTTGCTTAAAGAAAAAAAAAATACAAATCCCTTTTAGAGCCACAAAGTTTTTTTTTCCTTGTGACAATGTATCTTTAGACCATAAGCTCCCCTAGTTTTTACTGTGACCACAGATTTGTTCTTGTTTTTTATTATTGGTTATAAATAGTCAAGTTCAGTGCTGGTTGCTCAGTTAGCTCCTTTGTGTCTGATGGCTTGGCTGTGATGTCATTCCAGACGATTCTTCAGGATTCACCAGAGCAGTCTGAATTGCGTTCCTTTCCCGGCCCGCTCATCAAGTAAGAGACGATCTTTATCCATTTAACATGTGCCACACGTATATAGTCATAAGCAATCCAGTCATTTTGTGTGTGTGTGTTTCTCTGTAGGGAGGAGACTCATAAGGTGGATGTTATAAAGTTTGCTCAAAACAAAGCTCAAGAGTGTTTGCGAAATGATAACCTCATCGACAAAGACTCTGCCTACCTCATTTGGGAGTTCATTGTGCTACTATGTCGCCAGAATGGGGTGAGTGTTTGTGTAACCCTAACCTTAAAGGAATAGTTCACTCAAAAATTAAAATTCTGATGTTGAACAGACCAGAATGTAACGCCATTGTCACTGTACTTTTTCACTTGCAGTCTTTAGACATGTTTTTTAGGTATCTGGTTTTATATTTAGTTGGCCTGTTTCAAAATCATCCTCTCCAACTACCTTTAATCTTCAACGGTTGGTTGAAAAAACCAATTCAATTGCAGTGTTTGTTTTGTTCTTTACTCTGTTTTAGACTGTAGTGGGCACAGACATCGCTGACTTGTTGCTAAAGGAGCATCGCTCTGTCTGGTTGCCGGGGAAATCCCCTAATGAGGCAAATCTCATTGACTTCAACAATGAGGCAATAGAGCGCTCCGAGGAAGAGGAGGTGGGGCCAATCTCCCTCCTATCAGACACTTACATGGGCGTGCCAGAGAATGTCGGCAAGGAGACGGAGCGCTTTAGAGAACTACTACTGTTTGGACGCAAGAAGGCAAGACGATACACCGCTATAAATTACATAACTTTTCCCACACATTGCAACAGTGGATTGTAGCAAATTTGTGTGTTTGTGTGTCAGGATGCTCTGGAGTGTGCGATGAAAAACGGGCTGTGGGGACATGCACTGTTACTGGCCAGCAAGATGGACAACAGAACACATGCCAGTGTCATGACCAGGTAAACCATACATGCATGCATGTATGCATATACCACAGAAAATGATCTCTACACATTGCACTGTTTTTAACGACAAACAAAAATGACATTTACTCGACTGGCAATACACTTACATTGAAAGTCTATGAGGATAGCACTGCACCTTACAAATGATATGTGTTACCATGTGACATTTCTGCTTTACTGCATAAACACCATATTTGTTTTGTATTTGCAAACTGAGGGAAGAGTCAAAATTATTATCTGTGGTAATCATTGTAGGAATTTCTGTGGGAATTTCTGTGGGTACAGCATTCCACAGAGATTGTTGATGGATCTTAACTCCATATTAAAAACAATGAGCAATGTTTGTGTTTTGTCTTTTACAGATTTGCCAACAGCCTGCCAATTAATGACCCTCTACAGACCGTTTACCAGCTCATGTCTGGACGAATGCCTGCTGCTGCAACTGTAAGTGTGTGTGTGTGTGTGTGTGTGTGTGTGTGTGTGTGTGTGTGTGTGTGTTGTTATTGGAAACACATATTGATAGTGTTATTCATATCTCTCTGTTTCTCTGTCAGTGTTGTGGGGATGAGAAGTGGGGTGACTGGCGCCCCCATCTGGCGATGGTGCTCTCCAATCTAACTCACACTCTGGATCTAGACACGCGTACCATTTCAACCATGGGGGATACATTAGGTATGTATGCTTTTATAAATATTACATGCATATGCATGGAAACTATTTCTTTCATGGGGGTAAACTTGCACACATATTGTAGATGCATCACTGGCCCTGTATTCATGCTTAAATGTTCTGTGTGTTACAGCAACTAAAGGTCTGGTGGACGCAGCTCATTTCTGTTACCTGATGGCTCAGGTGGGATTTGGTGTTTTCACCAAGAAAAGCACCAAGATGGTACTGATTGGCTCCAATCATAGGTGTGTAAACATGCACGCACACACACAGTCAATCGGAGCAATGTGTACACACTACCATAAACCTTTAAGCTCTGAAGGTGTTTTTAAAGATTTCCTGTTTCAATAGCATACCTAAAATTAAAGGCTTATAACTCTGACAAAAAAAAAACAAGGGTCAAGTGATTAGTATCACTGTCAAGAAAACTTTTCACAGATTTTTATGATATAGATTATAATAATTCTGAGACTCTCAGCCTATGAAACTTTAGCCGAAAATGTACTTTTTTTGTCTTATTTTTCTGATTTGACATAATATACACTGGCGGCCAAAAGTTTGGAATAATGTTCAGATTTTACTCTTATGAAAGAAATTGGAACTTTTATTCACCAAAGTGGCATTCAACAGATCACAATGTATAGTCAGGACATTAATAACGTGAAAAATGACTATTTGAAAAAAAATGTCAGAACATCTTAAAAAAAAGAAAATCCTCCATGTGCAGCAATAACAGCTTTACAGATCCTTGTTATTCTAGCGGTCAGTTTGTCCAGATACTCAGGTGACATTTCACCCCACAATTCCTGTAGCACTTCCCATAGATGTGACTGTCTTGTCGGGCACTTCTCACACACTTTACAGTCTAGCTGATCCCACAAATGCTCAATGGGGTTAAGATCCATAACACTCTTTTCCAATTATCTGTTGTCCAATGTCTGTGTTTCTTTGCCCACTCGAACCTTTTCTTTTTGTTTTTCTGTTTCAAAAGTGGCTTTTTCTTTGCAATTCTTCCCATAAGTCCTCCTGAGTCTTCTCTTTACTGTTGCACATGAAACTGGTGTTTAGCGGGTAGAATTCAATGAAGCTGTCATCTGAGGACATGTGAGGCATCTATTTCTCAAACTAGAGACTCTGATGTACTTATCCTCTTGTTTAGTTTTACATCTGTTCTTCCACATCTCTTTCTGTCCTTGTTAGAGTCAGTTGTTCTTTGTCTTTGAAGACTGTAGAGTGTGCACCTTTGTATGAAATCTTCAGTTTATTTGACAATTTCAAGCATTGTATCGCCTTCATTCCTCAAAACAATGATTGACTGATGAGTTTCTAGAGAAAGCTGTTTCTTTTTTGCCATTTTTGACCTAATATTGACCATAAGTCATGTCAGACTATTGCATACTGTAGCAACTCAAAGACAATGTTAAGCTTCATTTAACTAACCAAACAGCTTTAAACTGTGTTTGATATAATGGCAAGTGATTTTCTAGCACCAAATTAGCAATTTAGCATGATTACTCAAGGATAAGATGTTGGAGTGATGGCTGCTGGAAATGGGGACTTTTTTCAAATAGTGATGGTGCTGTTTTTACTTCAGTAATGTCCTGACTATACTTTGTGATCAGTTGAATGCCACCTTGGTGAATTAAAGTACCAATTTCCCTCTGAAACAGCAAAATCTGTACATTATATCAAACTTTTGGCTGACAGTGTATCTCTGGGTGTAAATAAAGTGGCTCCGAAAATCTGCTTTTGTTTTGTTCCCAATCATGTCAACTGCATCTAAGAAACATTTTGTGACCATTGGACAAAGCAATCAAAAGTTATAGCATTGCAAAAATATTTATTATCATAGTGTCCCAAAAATGTCTCCAAGTCTCCAAAAGCCTCTCCAAACAAATGAAACAAAAACAATTAACTACACATGCAAACAAAACAATGACTAAAGTTATGCATATCATGGATTTCACAGAATCAGTGCCTTTTAGACTCGTTGAGTCTGCATCATTGAGTTTGTGTCATTTGCATGGCGCCGTCTCTTGGCGTAACATTGTGCTTCGTGTGGATGATCTAATGTTCCATATATCCGATTACCTTGATAATCACCTCCCCTAAGTAATGGGATGTGATATTTTATGTTCCCTTTATTTTTCCTGAAGTTCTAAGTGCAAACCTGGCATTTAAGCAACATCAACATAATTGTCAAAGTCATATTCTTAGCTTTTTCTCACTATAATAGGCTAGTTGTATTCTACTCTGAGAGCTTTCCAACAACATATGACACATGGCTATTTGATCAGTTTGATGTTTTTACTGATTGCAATAATATGATAACATAATATCCATTCATGCACTCATGGTTAAGTCTCTCTCTCTTTTTAGTTTGCCGTTTTTGAAGTTCTGTTCAACAGAGGCGATTCAGCGTACAGAATCGTACGAGTATGCTCAGTCTCTCTGCTCTCAGCCTCTCTCTCTACCAAACTTCCAGGTTAGATGTACATATATACATACATCCGTCAGTATATTATGATTTTTACCATAGTAGTCTTAGTCTGTGTTTGTGTATTTTTGAGATCAAGACCTTTGCTCTTTTACCTACACAGGTGTTCAAGTTCATCTACGCCTGTAGATTGGCAGAGGCGGGACTTTGCGCTCAAGCCTTCCATTACTGTGAGGTTATCTCGGATGCTCTCTTGAGTCTACCCAAGTACCACTCGCCTGTGTTCATCAGTCAGCTCATACAGGTACTGTAGATACACTTGCTGGTAAAGTGCTCAAACGTTTATTCAGCCTATGTAGGAATTAGTCAGGTCTGATCTTTTATCATGTGTTTTATCACAGATGTCTGTCAGGTTGAGGTTTTTTGACCCTCAGTTGAAGGAGAGACCCGAGCAGGAGCTGTTTATTGAGCCCGATTGGTTACTGCATCTCAGACAACTCGATGGACAGATCAAGGTGCGTCTCTTTTATGTCTGGAACTGTTGGGGGTAACACTTTACAAGCTGTACATATTGCATAATTATGAGACTAACTAGCAACACATTACACATTTTTAAATGTACACCATTTATTTCTGGAAGTGTTGACAAAAATCTTGCATTCAGAGTTCATTAAAGAACATGACTGGCATGGTTATATACAAATTGTGTCAGAAGGACAAACACAAAAAATTCCTCTTCGGACAATAAAAAACACCAGCAAGCCAATCGTAGCGCTTTCGTTCTGGAAGTGAGCCTCACCCTAATGATTGTGAGAAAAAGCAATGCAAAATGGATTTTACAAAATAATCATATAATCATTGATTGTGGCCAATTATAGTTGTTCAAACTCAGATTTCTCTGTTTACTACAATCCTGTACATGTTCTTGTCCCATACAGGAAGGATCTATAGCTTTCCAAGCAGATCGCAGTACACCACAGCTGTACCACTGCAGTACTCCCTGTTCAGAGGACCAGTGCAGCCAACCTGACCCCTCAAATTTGACCTCTGATCCCCACAATCCACTCATGACTTCTCTTTTGCCACCTGCAGGGGTACAGCTAATGCCACCAGGTACGACAGAGTGGGCAACGCGTGTGTGCGCGTGGAGAACCTGTGAGAGTCACCGTGGTTTCGTTTTATAAAATTCTCTCATGTTTTGTTCATTTTGATGCCTCTTATCCATTACCATTTACTGTTATCTCTTTTTAGCCCCTCCCACTATTCTCCAGGATGGGGCGGCCCCTCTACAGCAGGCCCCGCCTCCTGCTGAAAGTGTCCCGTTCTACCCAGTGGCCTCGGGAACTCCACAGCCCAACTTTGTGTCACCGTACCAGCCTGAAACGTATGAGCAATACATGCTCATGCCACCTCAAATACCCTCACAACTGCCGCAACAAATACCCATCTACAACCCCACAGAAATGCCTCCACAGATGCCACATCAGATGCCCCCACCAATACCTGTGGCAGAAACTGGACCTTCCTCACCTCAGCAGTTCCCTCAGACTTCTCCAACGTTCCCCCCTCCTCAGGGAAAGGACTTCTATGATGAAATGGCACGCATGGTGAGTTATCAAAAATAGAAGCTCAGAACTCCATAATTGTTGCCACCACCATTGTGCTCCCCAAAATTAAGTTTCCAAATACTCTACATTGTTACTTTGTGTGGAATGTCACCTTTCTGCTACTTTTTACTTAATTTTGACTTGTATTTGTCACTAAATGAAAATACATTATTTTAAGTAACAACTGTTACTTGTTTCAGGTATTTTAGTTAAATTGTTATTTTATTTTGTTTTGTGGAAGATATCATTGGCCTAACATTTAAGTTGGTTTTGCATCGTTTGAATGTGAGTCTTCAGATGTCTTTGTCAGTAAATTAATTTGTAAATTAGCAATTTTTTAACCTGAAAGTAACCAAGATATTCATTTGGAAAAATTCACTTTGGAATTATTGTGTAAATTCTTGTTACTTAAAGTAATCTGACCATTGTTGGATGTTTTGTGCTTCTGTAATTGATTAAATGGTTCCTGTTGTGGTTCTCTTAAGGGTCCGGGCAGAAGATCCAGAACTGCTTCACAATCGTCAGTGCACATGGTACAGTCCATCTTTATCTGTTTTTAATTCCTCTCTGTACCTCTGTTTTATCATCATTTTTGAAGAAAACAAAAAATTTCCCAATGCATAAATTCTGCCCTGATTATCTCTGCATTTCAGACATCAGGTCGTCGGTCTCGCACAACGTCAGAGTCGTCCAATCAATCAGGACGAGATCGCAGCAGTTCAGTAGTCCTTAATACATCTCCGCCTCCCCCACCGATCCCAGAGGCTCCGCCCCAGGAAGAACCCAAGAAGCCCAAGAAAGACTCACCCAAGAAGGTCAGTACATATTCACAAATTGTGAGGCACCAAATCAAAACATTGTGCTGAAACGGAAAATCTAGACAAACTGGGCTGAAAACCAAAGATTAAAAAAACATTCTTAATATAATTATACATTTCTTTCATATATATTTTATATAAGTTAGTTGACTAAAATATTTAATCGTGATTAATCGCATTTTTAGTTACGATTAATCTCAATTAAATTTTAATTTGTCTTTACACTTAATTTCCTGTCAAAATGCATTTAGTTCCTTCTTAGAAAAGAAAGTATGTAACAATAATGTTTTATTCATATTTTCCAAACAAAGTGTTCCACAGTATACAGATAGAAATGCACTAAAATAGCACCAAGTAAAGTCTTCTGAGACAGTCAATCCGTGCATCTTATCACGTGGCTCGCTGTGCATGACAATGTGGAGACTCGCAGCATGTGGAGGCTCATGCTACGCTCCGATCCACGCACAACTTACCACGTGCCCCATTGAGAGCGAGAACCACTAATCGTGACCACGAGGAGGTTACCCCATGTGACTCTACCATCCCTAGTCACTCAGCACCCCCTGGATTCGATTTTGCGACTCTAGGGGTGGTAGTCAGCGTCAATACTTTCTGAGCTACCCAGGCCCCCCAATTCAAGTAACATTAAACATTTCCCAAAGTGTAAGTCAGAGGTTAACTAATTGAAAGAACTAGTCCCCATAAGTTGAGTATTAATTACAATGGGCATTAAATCTCTTAAACTCTCATATTCTACAATATTAATCATGGTATTCACATGATTCGTGCCGATTTGAACTACATATGAAATACGGAAGTGCTACACTGTGCTGAGGAAACGCTTCACTCCAGCGAATCATGTAAATGCAGCTTTTCACAGGTCCCATCTGGGTTTGTTTTGGACAAAAATACAGTTTAGAGGTCCTTTCTCCATAACTTGATAATTGACACGGAATCACTGTTGTGTGTGTTTTGTGGTGTGTGTGTGTGTGTGTGTGTGTCAGTGTAATGACCCCTGTACACATCACCGCCTTATTCTAACCTGTGTTCAAAACTCACAGGCTGAATAAAATGTCATTTGAAGATTGATAAATGCGTTAATCACATTAAAGAAAAATTAACCCTTAAACCAAAATGTAACTCTTTTTCTTATTTTTCTGATTTGACATAGATATCTCTGGCTGTAAATAGAAACTGCTTTTGTTTTGTTCTCAATCATGTCAACTGTAACGGAGTAACATTTTGTATTGATTGGACAAATCAATCAAAAGTTATTTACAAAAATACAAAATTAATTTATCCTAGTGTCCAAAATGTTTCCAAACAAATAAAACATAATAATTGTACATAAGAACTAATTACACATGCAAACACAACAATGACTAAAGGTGTGCGTAACATGCAGACATGATTTTAGTAATGAGATTTCATAGAATGAGTTTCATTCTGTGCCATTTGAGTCATCGTTGAGTCTGTGTTATGTACTTGGCATGTATTTAGTGGTGGCCATATGTAATTGGAGTGATTGATCACATGACTCTCTGCCCAAATATGGAGGACTATCACCATTGGTTGGAGCAATCTGAACCCAATCCGATTAGTTTAGTGATCCATGACCTACAGCATTTCTGATGATGTCATCTGATCCAGGAAAGCTAATGTGTTTGTAGCCAGATAGGGAGATGTCAGATAGCCAGGTGATGTGTGCATATTGTTGTTCCTGTGTGTTATCAAATGATCTATGCGCCAAAATTTCTCAGTTATACAAACTGAGAAAGATGCAGACCAACTTGACGATTACACAATTGCAATGAATATGAAATGTCTTAAAACTCTCTTTTTGTTTCTACAGCAGGGAGGTGGAGGTGGTAGCGGTTGGCTGACCTGGTTGTATCCAAAGCGAAAGAATGTAGCACATCTACCAGACGACAAGAACAAATCTGTACGAACTTTTCTGCTTTCTCTTTCCAACTACTTGCTGTTTATTTACACTCTTGTGTCTTGTCTCACAGCTTTCATGGGCATTATTATTCATGTTTTAGATTGTTTGGGATGAAAAGAAGAAAAGATGGGTCAATCTGGATGAGCCTGAGGAAGAGGTACAACACAACAATTAGTTTGTGTTATGCATTAAAAGGCTGTCTGATATATACATCATTCAGTCTAATTCATTTTTGTGTTTCAGAGCAAACCTCCTCCCCCTCCACCCACCAGCATTCCCAAAGCTCCAATGGGTGGTCCAGGGGTGGGTCCACTGGCAATGGGCGGTCCAGGGGCAGGGCCACCTGTGAATATGTTCTCTAGGAGAGCAGCAGGTATGTCACCCCATAATAGGCACTTAGTCACACATAATTTTTTTTCTTCCTGACCCTCTCTTATTGTCTAATCAGTCAAAAGTGATGCTCATGACTGCTCAGTAAGTGTGTTTTTGTGCATGTTTCAGGCACAAAAAGGAGTCGCTATGTGGACGTGTTGAATCCTGGTCGTGGAGGTTCTAAACCTGCCGCTGCAGTACCGCCCCCTGCTGACCTGTTTGCTCCTCTCGCACCCATGGCAATGCCAGCCAACCTCTTTACACCTGCTGCAGGTGTGTGTTTGTGTACATCAGAGTATTTGTGTGTATCACTGTATTTTTTTGTGGAGTGTAACACTGCTCTCCTCAGCTCCAGATGAGCAGCAGCCAATGGAAGGAAGTGTTCCAGATGCCAGTGGAGAAAATACAGAGCAGACTGGTGCAACTGTACCACAGGTACACATATTACTCGATTTGTCCTGCACAGTGAAAAGCACAAATTGAGAGCATAGAAGCATACAAGTAGTTAGAAAATGGCAAATGTTGTTTGAAGGCTCATTTCTTCAATACTCCAGAACCATTTTAATTTAATTTGCTCATTTTGCTTATTCCATAAAGAGTTATTTTTGCTCAATTTATTATTTTACAGTTCATATAATAGCTACCAGCCTTTCACAGGCATATGTAATAAATCTGTCAGAATGAACACGTTAACTCATGCGATTCATTTAAAAGTTTTACACGTTCATTTTTCTTAATTGCGATAACACTTTTATCGTTAATACAGCATTAACACTGGTTTAAAGGGCGGAACCTTTGTAAAGTGTCCTCCTGGAATCATTACACTGATGCACACTTCACCACACACTTGCAGCAGTGATGGAGAAAGAAGCTCTAAATGCTAAGCCTAGATGGAACTTGTGACAGAAATTAAGTAATTTTCAGCCTTAGTTACATGCATTTTAATTACACAGAAGCATGTCATGTCTTGACTATCACCAAAACGCAGAATGAAACTTTTTGTCTGCAAGTGCTTTTCATGTGGAGTTCAAAGAGACTATTTACACGAATCATGAACGCAGCTTCACGATTGCTGTAGCAAAAGCGTATAGCCACAGTATGCCAGCAGATTAATATTGTGAAGAATGAGTGTTTAGAGATTGAATGCCCATTGCAATGAATATGCAACTTATGTGGAGACTAGTTCTTTATTACTACTAGTTAGACTTTGGGAAGCGTTTAATGTTACTTAAATTGGTGCTATTTTAGTGAATTTCTATCTTTATACTGTAGAAGGCTTTGTTTGAATTTTTTTTATGAAGCATTATCTTTGTTTTTTGTCTTTCCTAAAATGGAAATAAATGAATTTTGACGGGAAAATAACTATATATAGTGTCAAATATCAGCACTTTCAAAATCTGCTATTAATCATGATTAACTACAAAAATGATGCGATTAATCACAATAACAATTTTAAGTGACTGGCAGCACTAATATGTAATTATTTCATGAATGGCTATTTTATTTTATTTTTTTAACGCTTTAGCAGCATTTATCATACAAACTTACATTTAGCATTTATTTTGGACCACACTCAACCACCAAACAAGTAAAACTACACACATTCCTAAACACACGTTTATTATAATCAATGTGTATTAAATGTGTGTGTTTTCTATTTAGATGTTTAATCTGAATGCTTTGCCTCCCGGTCCAGAGGGAACCCAATCAGGAGAGGTCAGATCATCCTTTAATATTTCATCTCTTAATGCCATTTCATCCTGTCATGCCTAGCATTTTCTCCCACAAATGCAAATTAACACAATTATTATGACAGATGCTTTTATATATACTTACTACTTATTACAAATGCACTCTTGATCTGGCATCTCTAACTCTTATTCCATGATTTTGGGCTCTCATTATAATCTCAAATGCTGTTACATGCTAAAAAGTGCATGTTTTTGAGAGTGTGAACGCATGGTAAAGACGTACACGTGCTCTGATTGGCTACTGAGGTGTGTCATCGCTATGGAGAACACTGATTGAGATGTAATGATTTTATGATTGACAGATTGTGAATTAAGTTGCGCTGCATGAGATTAATTTGGGTTTGTGGTGTTTTTGTTTGGTTTATTCCTACTGTTCTAGCTGTCACGTTCTAGCTCAATGAGTTCTCTGTCTCGAGAAGTGAGTCAGCACTTAAATCAGGTACTTTTAGATGGTTTTTATCTGAAACAAACACAAATATCACAAAACCTTTCATGAAAATGTCAGTCATATTTCACCCATTTAAAAAATAAATAAATAAATAAATAGCTTAAAGAAAACTTTTATTTTTAAGGCCATTAAGATATTTTCCATTGTGACATGATTTTCATGACAGTTAAGCACATTTTCTACTCATTTTTAATTAAGCAAAATAAAAAAGACCAATTTTTGTAAAAATAAGTGTGCCAGTAATTGGGATATAAAGAGAATCGCCATTTGAGAATATTCAAAATTACAGAAAAACAGAAGTAAAATATCCAGAATGCATTTGGAGGAAATGTGTTGAATTGTCATAAAAATAATGTCACAATGCAAAAAAAATAAGTAAACATGTAATTGTTTGAGAAAATTAGAAGCTTCATTTTCCACATGATTTTGGTGTGAAATGTGACCTGGATACGATTTTATGAGATTCACCCCCACACACACATGCACACACAAACAACAATTCACACCCTTTTTCAGACACTG
This sequence comes from Xyrauchen texanus, assembly GCF_025860055.1. NCBI lineage: Eukaryota > Metazoa > Chordata > Actinopteri > Cypriniformes > Catostomidae > Xyrauchen > Xyrauchen texanus. Next base: position 5,409,674 of record NC_068309.1, on the reverse strand, counting down.
TAATAAGAAAACTAAAGTGGGATGCAGTTCTTGCAAATGCTGCACAGTTAAAGCAAGTACTATGAGTGTACAAACACATCTGCACGCTTCTGATGCCACCCTACAGCATGACACCTGTGTTACCTGCAGCCCTGATATCACTGACATCACGCTGAGACAATAGGAAGGGCTCTTGGATTTGAAAGAGGCGTGCTGAAGACAGAGGCTCCGCCCCGTCTTGATGCATGCTTGCACACATTAACTAATCATGTGCCGCATGCTAATCATGACTTTCAGTGTGCATGTTTGTCTGTGTATCCATTGAGTTGGGTGATGATACTGCTCTCCTGTTCCTATGGTAACCACAGCTGTATTCTCATAGGTTCCCACTCAGCAGCCAGCACAGGGACCTCCGCCTACAGGGGGTGTGACATTTTACAACCCCTCCCAATTTGCTGAGGTAGATATAACCTATTTTCTAATCAGATACATGAAATGTTTAACATACCACAGGTTTAAAGCAATAGTCTACCCAAAAATGTCAATTCTGCCATCATTTACTAACTTTCATGATGCTTTAAAACATTGGTTCTCAACTGGTTTTGCGTCAGGACCCAGATTTTACATTGGACATTAAATGGTGACCCCCCCATAGGAAAAAATGTAACCAGTTTTTAATGTATCCTGGGTCGCGTTTTCTTTTATCTTGCATAGTTTTGTTCATGGTTGTCAACAACAAAAGGTACATGAGGTTTTCTCCCCCCCCCCCCCCCCCTTTTAAATATTGAAGAGCCTATTTATTTGTATGAGCCAATTACATTACAATTACAGTGCATCCCTCCCCCTTCCCGGGTTTCAGCACCAATTTAACAAGGTTGGAATGGGAATTGAGGAGGTGGGAACTGGCTGAACAGTCAAAATAATATTTTATAAGAACTTAAATAGACACAAAGAACACAAACGCACACATGGTAGCTGCATGTGGCTCTCTCTCTCCCGAACTGCTGCATTTCCGCTGAATTTATCCCTCTCCTCGGCTGATTAGCCAAATTTGGGGCCGGGCGTGCATAGTCACGGACCAGCCCTAACCTCCTCTTTGTCACGGTATGCAAACATTTTCCTACTCCCTGAAAGATATCACTGAAATAACTCACATGAGATATCTCACCAGTCAACAACAAACAAAAATATGTCCGCGGACAATGACGCTTTCTTCCTGTCAATCATTTTGTGCATTCTCATAGTGTTGTCGTTGCGGCAAATTATTGAGGCTTATTGCAATATTCGGATTTATTATTTGTCAGCCGAGGGCGCTATTTCGCAACTGTTGTGTTTGACAACCGTAGGAACATGCTTTGTGTTAGTTTCAATGGTATCAGTGTGGTGTTTTGGAAAGGGGGTGTGTGACTAAATCAACGGCTCAGTCTCATGGAAGGTAGAACGGTTAAAAACCCAAACATACTCTATGTAAGTACGTGAATGCAGGCGCATCTTGCAACGCAAGCTCGATTTTACATGTCGTTGCTTAGTTAAATGTGTCCAAGGGTAATTCATAAGGGCCCAAACATACTTCATGCAGACGTGAGCGCTTCGCCAAAACACATGGCCAACGCTCGGTTCCATTGTACATACATGCGCTCTTGCGCTGCTTTGGCTTATGGTAGGTTATGAATTGCGCTCTGACACATTTCATAACGCAGTGAAATCGAGTGTGTAGCAAGATGTGTCTACATTCACGTACTTGCATTGAGTATGTTTGGTCCTCAACTTAACACTATACGCTGTATTCTCAGAGTTGCCCCAAGAGGCGCTACAGCGGATTTTCTTTTTTAATAAAACAACAACTGTCATGGCGGAGCAGCAATTTGAAGAGTCTTGCCGTTAGATTATACAAATATTCTGTCATCTTTTTAGCAAATACAAAAGCACTGCTCAACTGTCAACATGTTGACTCCACCACATCCGGTTTCATGCCACCTAAAAACAATTTTGCCCCCTTATGGTCCAAGGTTTGCAACCACCAGAGCAACGCAAGACCGCACATAGTGCATGTACAACGGGACTACACATTGGCCATGTGTTGGCGAAGCGCTCACGTCTGTGTTTGCGGTCTTGCGTGAAGTATGTTTGGGCCCTTTAATCACTTACAGCACCTTTAAAGCAGATCAAAGTCCTTTTGTGGGTTTGTTTACATTAACATTTTTGACAGTTGGAGTTTGAATTAACGAGCAATCCGTTGGCCTGTTTGAACATTCCATTAATGTAAGTTTATGGGATTTTTTTCATATGGTCTCTATTTTTCTCTCTCTGTTGCAGTCTGCTCCTCCAAGTCGTGCCCGACAAGGTCGGTTGGGCCAGAGAGGGTACCCCACAATGAAGTAACAGCAGCGCTGTAGTTCTAGATCTAGTTCCAGATCAGACTGAAGTTTGGTTTCTGCCTGAACTCCTAGAAGCACTGGCATCTGGTCTTCAGCCTCCCAAATAACATTGTCGTCGCCATCATTATCATCATAATTTCCTATCTCTGATGAATTTGGAGTGAATGAATCTGATCCGAACAGACCCTCTTGGCCTAACGTTCCCGTTGCAATCTAATTTCATCCTCATGCAACGTTTATATGGACCGGACGACAGTTCCTCAACACGAGCAGTGTGAACACAAGTGCAATATTGCGAATTAGCCCAGTGTAGTTTAATTTTGCATAGTGTAGTCTGCTTATTTCAGCAGGGTGAATGTGCGCGAGTGTGAATGAATGCATGTATGTGTATGGGGAGGAAATGTGGTCGTTTCTTGTTGATGGAAGGCAGCCAGTGCATGCATTAGTGACGACGATCTGGCCTGCTGTCATTAGAACAGTGCAGCGTACCAGAATGTTTTAGATATTTATTAAGCTTGCTGTCAAGATGAAATGATCAAAACGGACTCTCAGTCAATGGACAGGATCTGTGTATCACAATGAGTTTGTGTAAGCATAGTCATTACATGCAAAGCAAACAGATCTGTTCTAGTGTCTACTTTCAGATCGAGTCCCTAATTATGTCAGTAGCGAATAATCATACATTTATATGATTTACCAAATCCTGTGATCATTTGCGTGATGGCGTTTTTTGCTCAAATGTCATTTATTATTTTCCTGACCATCTCAATCTCTGATTTGTTTCTTTTCATGTCTTATTAATCACACAATTATTCCTTGCTCGTTCCGGTGTCCATGATAACAGCGGGGTTTTGTAATTCCAAAGGACGGCTCTGTTTGAAGAAAGCTTGGATTTTTCCATTGTGTTTAGAAATTGACTGTACAATTCTTTACAAAAGTGGTAATAAAGATATTTTTGAGCTCTCTAACACTTCAAAAAGTGTGCTTTTGCATGCACGTGCCTATTATGTGTATTTGTATGGTAAAGTGTGGTATTATTTGGATTAGATAATCCTAATTGGAGGGTTTTTTTGTGCATTTAGTTTGTCAAAAAACTTGCTAGATAGATGAAGTGATAGATCTTGTTCTTTGATGCTTTATGCATTTTCTCTTCTCTATTAGCTTGTAGGCCATTTATATGCTAGTTTACTTCTTAAAAGGACAGTACACCCAAAAATGAAAATTCTCTCATCATTTACTCACCCACATGCCATCTCAGATGTTTATTCTGCTGAACACAAAGATATTTAGAAGAATATCTCAGCTCTGTAGGTCCACACAATGCAAACATGTTGTCCGTAAGACTCCAGTGGTTACATCAATATCTTCAGGAGTGATATGATGGGTGTGCGTGAGGTGTAACGTAAATTCTACTCCCTGCCCAGTAGGTGATGATATGCTTAAAGTAATGCTCAAATGCAAATAACCAAAAATAAAAGAATGTGAAAGTGGAGATTTATAGTAAAATAGAACTAATGCATTGAACTGTTTTTCACCCACACCATCATATCACTTCAGAAGACATGGATTAAACCACTAGAGTCATGTGGGTTACTTTTATTCTGCCTTTATGAGCTTTTGGAGCTTCAGAGTTTTGGTCACCATTCACTTACATTGCGAGGACCTACAGAGCTGATATACCTTCCTAAAAATCTTTGTGTTCAGCAGAAGAAAGTAAGTCGTACACACCTAGGATGGTATGAGGGTGATTAAATGAGAGAATTTTCATTTTTGGGTAACTATACACTTAAAGTTGACAAAATTAAACTTTTAGCCAGGAAAACGTCTGGTCACAGTTTATAACAGGTGTCTTTAACTACTACGTACTAACATCAAAATTCATGTAATACAATGTAATTATTCTGTAACATGTTGTTCTGCAAAATTCTTACAAGATTCACATTTATTGCTACTGAGTTACGGGTAGGTTAAGGGGTAACGTATGTACATAATAAGTACATTTTATCAAATGCATTAATAAATAGTAGTTAAAGACCCCAAATAAAATGTGGATTATTTTGCCCCATAAAATGCTTCAGACTAGCAAGAAGCAAATCGTGGTTCACCACTGTGACAAACTAAACGCTATTAGCAAATTAAAAACAACAACAGAACAAGCCCTTTAATATGTCCCGCCCCAACTTATTATTTCATTAGTTAATAGCAAAACAATGTTGAACTTGCATTAATCTCATTCAAAGCCACAGAGTGAAAAAAGACTCAAATTTGTATGTTAAAACCTGAAATTATATTCCATTTGCATTATTTACAAAGATATATTAATTTTAAAGCAAATTAAATATAAAAATCTTTAATGATCACTGATTATGACATCTCATCTAAAAACATAATGTCTTAAATGTGAGCTTGTGGAACATCAAAGCCTCTAGATACGTTGTGCTGTGGTGCTCTTGCAGGAGACGTAGGTTTGAAACCGATCACACTCTATATGAATATAAAGTGGCAAATAGCCCAAAAATAGCATTTGCCTAAGTTCATGTAAACAGTGTCTTTAGATGTGCAAGTTAAATGTACAGCAATATCAATAACCAAGAGTCTAAATAACTAAGTTTCTCTTGATGATGCAGTATATTGTGTTTTCCAGATCACATGTTCTGTAGAGTTTCCCAGGCCTCATTTTGACATTTGTGTGTTTGGCTCAGAGCGTCTTCCTGTGGACATAGACAGAAAACACCATTTCAGTTTCTGACATCTTCAAACCCTGAAGGGGGGACCGACTGATTTTGGATTCAGATGAAATTGTGCAAGAAGAAAGTGACCACAGTCTGATAGGAGAGACATGCAACTAGCACAACTATGTAGGAAATTGTTTACATTGTGCTGTTCTATACATTAGTATAATCATTCTTAATCAAATCTGGGCTCAAATGATGAGAAAGTATGTGTGTGTATATTTGCCCTTTGAACTGCTTCCTCCAACATTGCCTGATCTGACAGTTCCCGTATGCATTTCGAGTAGCATGCCTACACACACGTTTTACATATCCATTGATATTCACAGAGTAAATGCAAAGCACTCTCAAGTCAAGCATCCTGCATGCAAATGATTTGAGTAGCTAACCTGTGATGTCAGCACAGTGGGCGGGATCTAGCTGCTGTACAATACTGAAAAGCATCTCGCCAGTTGACTCCACATCCTCTTGGTCGGAGCCGTCATTCACATCTGTTGTTTCATTGCCCGCCCTACACCTGAAAAAACACAACATGTTATCCAAGCCTCAGATCAAAGCTCTGTTCCAAAACCTAGTGAGCTGCCTTCCTAGACAGCATAGGTGTGCTCCAAACACAAGGGCTGTTCAATAAGGTAGGTAGCAACATTATGCTGCTGGTAAAGCAGCATTTCAAATAGGTCACTTACAAGGTTCCATTAGGTCTTTTATATTAAATGTATTATTATTTCTTAAAAAGAAGCAGAGAAACTTATTTTTAAAATCATATTATCTGATATTAATATTAATAATATTTTATATTAATAATATTTGAAAAACTTTTGTCACCAAATCAAAGTCATGTGGTGTAACCAACATGTATGTTGCCTTTTTGATGTCATGTGACAAATAAATAAATAAAATTAAACAAACGAGACCCCTTTAGACCCTCAAGACTGTTTGTCAAGTTTTAAAAGAAATCATAAGTTTTGTCATATCATTAAATTGAAATCTTTTTTTTTTTCTTTCTAGAAAATGCTATAAATGTTTTTTGTTTTAATGGTCTCAAAGATTACATCTCTAAGAAGTTGATACATGTGTTTTAAACTGGATTTCTTGTTTTTATCACCTCGGACAGCTTAATTAGTCAGTAACCCAGTTACTTAACTTTTTAACCTAATTTTGTTTCATTTTGGCAGTCTGATCAAATAATGTGTTATAGAAGAGATGTTAAAAACTGCCGTTCTGGTTTATTTGTCACGCTGGAAAGTGCAGTATCTCATGTGGCACATTTTGGTAATTGCAGAAGATCTTTTCTGTTTTCACTGTAAAAAAAGAACAAGTAGTATGCAAGTATGCTATTCCAAACATACCCACAGTGTGTGTTTGAGTATCTACAGATGTGCTTCCTTGTGTGTGTGTGTGTGTGTGTGTGTGTGTGTGTGTGTGTGTGTGTGTGTGTGTGTGTGTGTGTGTGTCTTACCTGTTTACTGATGATGTGAGAGCAGTCAGTCTTCTCTAGTGCTTCACTCAACAGAGCTTCATCCTGCAGCATTTGAGCAACAAGAGCAGCAGGCAAATAAACATCTGAAACTGTAGATCTGTATAGTATATTGCACTAATAGTATTGTATATTTATGCAAGATAGATAGATAGATAGATATACATATGATAGATAGATAAACAGACAGATAGTTAGATAGATCACCTGTAAGTTTAGGTCTCATCTCTGTGTATTTTGGATGTATTACATCATACAGTTTCTCTCCCAGAGTCTCTAGATCTTCATCAATCTCCATAACTGCAGCGTTAACTGATTGAGACTCTCTGTTATATCATTTAATCATCTTAAACCGAGCTGAAGAACAAATTCATCTGTTTGTATTCCTTACATATCAAACACTGCTGCCATTTACATGTCTCGAATATCCTCGTTGTTGTTATAATATGAATCTTGACGTGTTTACAGCAGACACAAAGGCTATGTTATTCTGATCAAAGAGCGCATGAAAATGACGTAAGCACACTGAATGAGTGACGTGTACAAATCGCTAATATTCATCCGCACTACAGAGATATAGTTCTATTCTGAAAACACATTTTAACACTAGGCCTTGGCTAAATTTGGAATAAAATCAATTAAATCCTCTAAAATAGATGTAAAATGTATATACATTTTTTATACGCGCTAAACTTATGTAACTAATCCACTCGGCGGCGTAAGAAACTACGTAAGTTCCGCCGGAACCGGAACTCCTTCCTTTCCCTTCTCTTCCTCCGCCGAATAGGTAACGTGGTCGTCTTGTGCGACGTTTTCAACTTTTGATTTAGCACTTTAAAACCCACCTTTTTTAAATAAACATGTTTTTAAGCGTATCGAGTGTGTTCTAAATCGGCTAGGAGCTATAAGACCCAGTGTTGTGTGAATAAAGATTTAATAAACGCTGCCGGGTTTGCTTAGAGAGGCCTTTACTGAGTGAGACCAACACCAGACCGCAGCCTATGGTCAAAAACACTGTCTAAACTACAGATAACTGCAGGTTTTTATCCCTATAATTGATGTAAAAGCAAACTGAACATTGCTCTTGTATGTTTGGAAGCTTGTGGTGTGATTGTATTTTATATGAGGAGCAGTGAGTTAGTGATTGATAACATTACTGGTACTAATTAGATACGAGTATATGCTTTATTATGAGATACAGACTTGGTAGGGGCATACATGTATGTCTTATGTTACTAAAGTGTAAGTCAGCTGTAATTGAGTTGTGTTCTGTACATAACACGATCTCTATTGATTTGATTCATTCAGGAAAGTCATCATGGCATCATCTCATTTGCAGTGGATGGTTGTCAGAAACACCTCCAGTTTCCTTATCAAGAGGAACAAACAGACCTACAGCACTGTATGTCACTGCACTTGAACTACACTCTTATGATACTAGGTTTACACTGCAGTAAATAAGGCTTGTTTATCCCTCAAAGATCCAAACATGGATCTTGATGGGTGTATTTATTTTATATTCTCTTTTAAAGTGTTTTTAGGAAGCTACTGATTTATTTAAAACCATTTTTTAAGCTTAAGTTTGCATTGGGGTGAAAATTGTGACTTTAGCTAGCTGTGACATTAAATAGTCAAAATGTCATATCACGATACAAATAATTTTATGTTGCGATATCAATATATATTACTATATCGTTAACGTTTTCTGGAAAATCTATTAAAATGGCTTTATATATTAAATAGTATTGAAATCCTACAGTTGGAAACTTCAAACTGAGATATTGTCAAAGTAAAAAAATAACAAACTCAAGCTACATTTCACATTGTGCCACTTCAGTCTGATGTTAACCATTATTATTATTATAAACTTTCCTCAAACGCAAGATCTTAATGCATCAAAAAATAATAATACACATGCTTAATGCTTAATTTTGAGGTGCTAAAACCGATTGCTTGTATTATGAGTGATGTTCATCATGCGTCACAGTTTGCAGGTTACATCTTTCTGCTCTTGTGTCGGCTTTTGTGAACCCACAGCACATATGTCACACCTGTTTTAATAGCGTGCTTCTTTTTTTGGTAGCCGTTCTGTGGTGTCGTCTTTCTCCATTAGGGTTTTTACTGGGTCAAAAATTGAGCAGCGCAAGTGATCCGGCTCTGCTCTCCTGTCTGTGGAGCATAAATACAGGAAGCCTGCTGGAGTTGCACGCACTTTCAAGCTCCTAGATTGTGCTCGGCACATTCACGTGAAATACAGATGCATGCGTCGGATGAAAAGCATATTTAGCTCTTTTGAATATTGTTTAATTTTTTTCAATTCTCTCAGTCTCACGTGAAGCCCTGCCCATGATAAACCCATGCCGTCCACATGGAAATTTACATATCACGAAATACACAATATTTCAAAATCTTTATCGGTTGACACTTTATATCATCGTCTTAGTGTATCTAGTGATCTTTAACATTAGTGATGTGGTTGGAGTGTGTAAACGTGCACACTCTTTAGTGAACATTACATTATATGTGTAGTTGATGCATAACAGACCTTTTTTGTTGCATCACAACAGCAGGTAGAAATCAACTTTTTCCATTCCATTTATTTGCCTTGTTGGGGCTTTTGTTTTTGTGAGAAAGTATGCATAAATTCACTCATCAATTAAATTAATAATTGGGCCTAAATGGAGAAATTCATTATGGAATTTTTTGCTGCTATATTTAAAATTTGAATGGCATTTTTTCCCCTGAACGCCCCTTTAATTTCTGACCCTGACTACGACTTTAGGTTAAATGTGTTTGAGGGAAAGAATTTATTGATGGTCTTCATTTCTTTTAGATGAAGTGTTTCACTGTTTTTAATCACATAGTTCTCTGGAGTGTCAGATGTTTAAAAGTATTATTTCATTAAGACTGTTTGAGGTTATAAAAATGTATTGCATTTTAATTATACAATTTAAAATTTAATATAAGCCAATAGTTGTTTTAAATGGTTTTAGATGACGTAGATGCTACTGGTAATGTTGCTGTTTCAAGTCTTGTTCCCAACTAATATATATATATATATGAGAGAGAGATTTGTGTTCTGAAAAGCATTCAAAGCTCTCGAAAAATGTACCTCCCTTGTATAAATACAGGATTATGTACAGATTAATAGCGGTGATAATGGGCTGAACTTTTGCAACATTGTTTTGGGTCAGTACGATGTTTTGAGTCATTACTGCATTCTGGGATTCCTGATGTTGAATATGCCTCTTTTTCCAGGAGCCAAATAACCTGAAGTCCAGGAATGCTTTCCGTTTCAATGGTCTCATTCACCAGAAGACTGTTGGGATCGAGCCGGCCAATGATGGCAAGGGTGTGGTCATTATCCTGAAGAAACGTGCAGGTGAGTGACAAGCACATGACATGTATACAAGATTCCCGTGGTCATGGAAAACCTGGAAATATTAGGGAAGGCCCAAACATACTCTGCGCACGTACGTGAACGCAGATGCACTGTGCTACGCTAGCTTGATTTTGTGCGTCGTTGTGAAATGTGTCAGTGCTCAATTCATAACACAACGCAAGTATGCGCTGTATTCTCAGCGTTGCCGCAAGGGGCGCTGGAGCGGATTTTCTTCTTTCAATCAACAACTGTCATGGCGGACTGAGGCAGCAATTTGAGTTGAATCTTTTAGAAATATAAATACGACTCTGTGTCGCTCCCCAGTCCTCAACTATAGACTCCTCTACCACATCAGGGCTGTATCCGAAATGTAGGCATCTGACGCTGCTTAATCAGTTCATAATGTCTTACCTGACAGCTGTTTTTAATGAATGTAACTCTTAATGAACTGGTCTCCGAACAGTTTGAAAAGCAGCTTATTTTCATACTGTCACGTATACAGCCTACAAAGGCAGCGTTTTCCTGGTTTCAGACATAGCACCGGTTAAGTGGTCACGTCTAAAATCGATTGCCCTTTTGTGGTCTGAGGTTTGTAACCGCAAGAGCGCACATAATGAATGTACAACTGGACCACGTGTTGGACATGCATTGATCAAGCGCTCACGTCTGCATACTTGCGTGAAGCATCTTTCGGCCTTAACCCTCCTAGTGCGTTCGGGTAATTTTTGATCTGGGAGAGTTAGATATTGTATGAATACCACATTGTTTTTGGTACCGAACCAAACATTGTGACTGTCAAGACCATCAAAATACACCTTTTTTTTTTTTTTTAGATTTTTAGTAAAAGTGTTACATCTTTTGTGTTCGCGGGTCAATTTTGACTCGGGCAACAATTTGGCTTTAAACGCATGTAGATTTTTAAAAGGTGGCGTGTGTATGTGTTTCAGGTCAGCGTAAACCTGCCACCTCATACGAGAAGATCACCATCAACAAGAACTCCCGCGCCACCCTCGCCAGCGTCAGGAACATCATCCGCAAAAATAAATACAGGAGGGACCTGCGCATGGTGAGTTTACCACACCTGCTCACTGTTGTGCATTGTCTACTGCAGTTGTAATTGGAAAAATGTCAATTTTATTTTTGTGTATATAAATATTCAATAAATATTGCATATATTTAAACTAATTTCAGTATAAAAATACAGGACTTTTGATGTTTAGTAGATAATATTTATTTGTGTCTTGTCTTCCAGGCTGCTCTGAGACGCACTAGCGCCATCTTAAGGAGTCAGAAGCCAGTGGTGGTGCGCAAGAAGCGTTCCAGGGCCCCCAAAAGTTCATAACTTCACACATTACATGTACAGCTTTTGACTTAATAAAGCGCTTTTGGTCAGACATACTGCAACCTCTGGTCTCACTTTTAAACCCATTACGTCGACATAAAAATTTCAAACATGATAAAATTGTAGAGTGTATTGACAAAATATTTTTTATAGGTCACTTGTGGTGTAATAAGGCATAATGTTTTTATGAAACGAACAAATTTAAGAAAATTAAAAAAAGTGTGAATTAATGGGATGGTTCACCCAAAAACTTAAATTCTCATTTATTCTGCCTTGTGCAATCCCAGATGTGTATGACTTTTATCTGATAAACACACAGGTCTTTAGAAGAATATCTCAACTCTTAGGTCCATACAATGCAATTAAAAAGGTCAAAAACTTTGAAGCTCAAAAAGCACACAAAGGCAGCTTAAAAGCAATCCATAAGACTCAAGTGGTTAATTCCATGTATTCAGAAAAAATCCATATTTAAATAATATACATTCTCCCTGCCCAGTAGGTGGCACAATTCATGAAGAATGTGAATGGCAAAAAGTGGCTATAATAAAAAAATCTCACCTGTCATATTGCTTCTGCAGATATGTGTTTAACCACTTGAGTCTTATGGATTACTTTTATGCTACCTTTTATATGCTTTTTGAGCTTCAAAGTTTTGGACCCTGTAGACTTTCATTGTATGGACCTGCAGAGGTGATGTATTCTATAAATCTTAATTTGTGTTTTGCAGAAGAAAGTCACACACCTGGGATTGCATGAGGGAGAGTAAATGAGAGAATTGTTATTTCTGGATGAACTATCCCTTTAATTCCTGGAGCATGAGTGAATTTCAGCATATACTGTATGAAATTAGAGATAACTTTATAACAAATTAATTCTGTTGTGTATAAATGTATCATGTTCTACACATAAAAGGTTTTCATGGTTTCTGGTTTGTGCAGTTTATATAACCAGTTTTCTTTTGTAATTAAAGTGCTTATCAGGGTAGGACCAAAATCAGATTAACAGGTCTTTCATTAAGCTTGATTTTAACAAAGGGCTTAAAATGATTTCAAGCTAATGAAACACCATGATGCATGAAAGAGATTTAATGTTTTCAGTGTCTAAATCAGATTTTATCTTCCGGGAACAGAAAAGGAATCGTTAACCTTTTTTTATTTGTTTATACATAAATTGAAAGCACAAAATGACAAGAGCCTATAAAGCCCCAAAAACCACCATAATAGAGTCAATATGACTTGTGTACTTTATTCCATGTCTTCTAAAGCCATGCAATCACTGTGTGTGAGGAGTGCACAAAAATGAAGGTCAATATTCACTGAAAATCTACTTTAAAGCACATTTGTAAAACATCAAATGTATTGTGCTCCATGTGATTTTTGTTGCATGGAAAAAGTAGCGTGAGCATTCTGCCACGCAGGGTTGTGGAGTAACGGATTACATGTAACGGAATACGTATTTAAAATATAAGTAACTGTATTCCATTTCAGTTACAATTTAAATCACTGGTAATTAGAATGCAGTTACATTCAAAAAGTATTTTGATTACTGAAGAGATTACTTTGCATTTTATTGTCATTTGTTTAATTTAATATTTAGTTCTTTCAGATGGAAAACATTTAAACATATAAATGATACGATCCAAAGTGCATTTGAACAGCGGTGAAACACTTATGATGTGTTACAATCATATGAGCAGACAGAGAAGTATGTTTGAAGTAAGTTTGGAGCAGAAGAAATAGAAATAAACCTTGTGTAAATTGTCATCTTTACTCTAAGCTAAAATGCTATTTCTAGCATATTTACATGCGCTTTTTAACAAATAAATTCACGTTGGATCATAATAAATTTTTTCTAGTAAGACCTTTGATATTAGGGCAAAAATCATATACTTGATAATAATTTTTGTTTTGTTTTCCTGTAAAAATATCTAAAAATTCTTAAAACAAGATCAATTTTATTAATCTTGTTTTAGAAACAACACTGCATAAGATATTTAGGTTTTCAAAGAATGTATTTTTAACATGTGTATTTTGTCTTGGTTTTTATAGTCAAAACAAGTGAAAAATAATCTACCAGTGCTGAAGAAGTAATCCAAAGTAATTTGAGTAATCTAACTAAATTCATTAAAAATGTCATTTTACAGTATGTCATCTGTAGTGGAATACATTTCAAAAGTAACCCTCCCAACCCTGTTTGTACCATGAAAGACTTGATACAGGTTTGGAATGACATGAGGGTGAGTGTGTGATTACGGAATTAAAATGTTCGGTTGAACTAACACTTTAACACGCAGTGTGGTGATTACTGGTTGTATTATCAGTGAACACGTGCTAAGTACTGCAGTGTTGCATCAGTTTAATATATGATTGTACCTCACAATGAGTTCACCCAATGCTTAGTGATTGAATTGATCGGGATAAAGTAAGAGGACAGCTCGCTCGCTTTCTCTCTGTCTGTCCCCTCCAGCAATTTTCATCCCTCACACTGTATTACATTGACAAGCGACTTTGTAGTCACCCTGGAAAGGTCTACCGGCGAGTGTGCTTGTGTGAAGATGTTATTACTAATGTCGTGAGCGTGCTTGTGTTCAGAATGCATCGGTCTCGTGCGCTGCGTCGTGTGTTTGTTTGGGCGCTGCTGGGTGTGTGTTGTCGAGCGTTTGAACTGCAGGACACGATCCATGCGCTGATCGAGGAGAACATCCACCTTCATGACCAGCTGGAGAACCTGACGAGAGCCCTGAGAGAACTGCGGCAACTCCTGTTCCACCACAACGACGGTACAGACGTTACAGAACCCGTCAGGAGCCCCTCCTGTGCTGGTCTACATCACTTTTTGCTCTTCTTAAAATGCTCTTAAAGGGGTAGTACGCAAAAAAAAAAAAAAAACCTGCCATTGTTTACTCGCCTTCGTGTTGTCCTAGCCTTATAACTTCTATTTATACTTGTTCTAGGCAGAATGACAGCCTCAGTCACCATCAGTGTTGTGTAAGTTACTTTTTTTTTAAGTAATCCATTACAAATGACTAGCTACTTCTCTTGAACTATAATCAGATTACTTTACTAATTAATTTATTGGAAAAGTAATCAAATTACTTTAATTTCGAAAACGCGTGTCACAAAGTTTTTTAGTTTTTCTGCATAACAAATTCAAAATAATGTCTATTTTCTCCTGTTTCATTGTCAAACGCCTATAGACGTACATATAATCAAATTAATTCACATTTTAATTGTATTACACATAAATTATATATTTTCTAGAAATGTTTCGAACCTAAGTAATGTACTTAAAAGTAATTATTTTCACTGAATGCCAGTAACTGTAATCTGATTACACAACAGTTAAGCATTGCAATACTTTTGTGCCTAAAAGTAATTAGATTACAGTAACAAAGTAATTTGTAATCCATTTACACCCAACACTGGTCACTGTTCGCTTACATTGTATGTGATGAAAGTGAATGGTGACTGAGGCTAACATTCTGGCTAACATCTCCTTCAAAGAAAGGAGAAATCGAAAGCATTCTGGAATAACACGAGGGGCAGTACATGATGACATTTTGGGTTCACTGTCTCTTTAAATTTAAAGGGATGATGTTAGATGTGAAATGTAAACCTTATTAGAATTGTGTTTTTTCCACTCTGAGAGAAAAATAAGACCAAAATGACAATCTGTTTAATCCAGAGCATGACCACGAGCATGATGAAGAACTTCAACATCTATGGGAGGAATGGTCACAACACAGTGAGTTTATCTCTTTCTGTCTTTCAATCTCGCTATTAATACATTAATAACTTGAATTTGAATTTATAACATATTTTCCTTTTTTTGACTTTCTTTATTGTCCCCTGAACTAACACGGCTTATATTGACGCGCTGTGTAATGATGGAAACAGAGGACACCGGATGTCAATAATAGGCTCAGAGTCATTGATTGACAGATCACAAAGCTGACACAACATACACTCATATATTCCAAAAATCTGCTTATTTTCTGGTTTTCATGTCAAAGTTTAAATGGCGTACTCACTTTCGCATGCCCTTAATGTCAAAATCTGTAACTGCGTTTCATTATTAGAGGTTCATAATGATCTGGAATTCTATGGCGAGCACTTTTAGCATTTAATCATGAGCTGGATATGAATTATAGACATCCACCTTTCTATATTCACCACTTAAAATGCTCATTCTTGACATCAGGAATATCAGTGGAATTTTCCACCATTCATCCATTATGCAGGTCTTTTGCTGCACAATTGCACGGGGTCATCATTGTCGTATTGTGTGTCCATAATGCACCACACAGTCTCAATTGGAGATGGTCGGGACTGCAGGCAGGCCAATCTAGCACCCACACCCTCTGCTTATTCGGCCAGTATGTGGTTTGAACTTGTCCTGCTGAAAATGCCGAGACGTCCTTGGAAAAGATGATTCTGGATGGCAGTATATGTTGCTCCAATATTTGTACATATCTGTCTGCATTCATGGTGTTCTCAGATGTATGAGTTGCCCATACCATGGGCACTGACAAACCCCTGGCCCATACAGACACTGGCTTTTGGACCTGATGCTAATAACAGCTTCCTCTTTGGCCCGGATAACATGACGGCTGTGTTTTTCAAAACTTTTTGAAATGTGGACACTTCAGACCAAAAACACAGCTCCACTGCTATACTTTCCATCTAAGATGAGACTGAGGCAGGGCTGGACTGGTAATCTGGCATACCGGGCATTTTCCGGTGGGCCGACACACTTTGGGCCCGATCAGGGGCGGACTGGCCATCGGGAGGACCGAGCAGGCCGGTGGGTCTGAGGGATCAGAGATCACGCACATACAGAAATGGTTTTCGTCTTGCCCTTTACGCACTGATATTTGACCAGATTCCTTGAATCTTTTAGCAACATTGTGCAAAACTTGTTCTGTCCCAACATTTTTGGAATTGTGGTTGTAGTTAAAATAACATTATATATATATATATATATATATATATATAATGAACACTGACACTAGTGAAAAGCAAATGACCCATATCAAAACTGAGCCTTTAAATAGACAAGAGCATGTATTGATTCTGAAATGTGTTTTAAGGGTTAATATTGTTTAATGGAACACATGCAGTCCTGATGCAGCAATTCATTAAAGTGTGTGTGTGTGTGTGTGTGTGTGTGTGTGTGTGTGTGTGTGTGTGTGTGTGTGTCTTGCAGGCATTACACCTGAGACTCACCTGCTTTTGGAGCATGCTCTCTGTGGACATGACCTTCATGGCTCCGCCCACCTCATTTCAGGACACACCCCCTTTCTCTTTATTCTCACTGTCATAATGCTAGCACACTTTCTCTTTTGAAGTGCACATAAATAACTATACCTCCCATAACTGGTAAATCTAAATTTAGCAGCTGTTCCTTTTTATTGAGAATTGTGATAGAGGTCATTTTTATAGTATCAGGCCAGTGTTGAAGTTGATATCCAAGGAATACAATGCCACGAGGGAACAGAATAACCACAATGCTGTATGAATGCAATTATAATTGTGATAAACTGTTTATAGAGCAAATTGGACTGGTTTTGGGTTATTATATTTACAGTATAGTGGTTTGTTTTCACCCTGGATCATTCTGATCATTCTGAATAGCTAAATAATTATGTTTTTTATGTCTGTTGTTGTTTGTTGGTCTGGTACAAATAGATTTTTAAAAAGCAGAAGCAAACGTTTGGTGTAAGAAGATCTTTATTGGGTATGTAAGCATTAATTCCAATTCAGAATCCACATATTAACTGACACAAAGAACAACACTTGAGCACGACTGAGAACTGTGTGTAAAGAATAAACTGATTACTGAGCCTTAATTACACAAACAGAAATGATGTTGCGTTGAGGTAATCAGAATTCCAAACTTCTGAAATGGAACGTTCACATGTTTTAAAACGACTCTTAGAACTTTAGAAATAATGTAGAACACAGTCCTGGTACAGAACGACTTTTGATTATTATAGACAAATATAAACATACATTGAAACAAGAAGGCTAGAAAAATAAACAGATTGAAAAAAAAAAGCAATATATTGTTCTCTGGAACCCCAAATGTACACATTAAATAGAAATCTTATCAACTGTACGACCAGTTGGAATACGGATAATTAAGTTATCTGGAGAGAAACGTTGTTAAAAGCGCGTTTGTAACATTTAAATAACATTAAATAAGCAAAAGGGACTCACTGTATACACCAAAGCCTGCAGAACTATACACACTGTTGAAGAATACAGAAACAAAAAGCTTTTCAAAGAACACACCGTTTTTTCCTTGTTGAAGGGAATGCAACATGTTGTTCACAAGATTATGACCATTATTTATAGATGATAATACACTTGCAAGACATTTCTGATGAAAAAAAATAATTATCTATGAAAAATGTTTCCCCTCACAATAGGTATTAGTTGATGTTTTCACTAGTGAGGAGTATAAAGCGCACAAGAATTCACGATTGTGTAGCGAACACCCAAGACTGAATGGTGAATTGAATTCAATGGCAGATTAAAAATGATCGCATTTTGATGACCACTGCTTGTTTAAGTACACAATATTTCCACATCATATTTCAACATAACGTGGCACTTAACATGACAAAAGCACTGAATCTTAAAGACACACTTTTCAACAGCTTCATATTAGCACCATTGATACAGAGATAATAGTGTCAAAAACATGTCTGGGTCATATTTCACATCAAATTAAAAAAGAAAGAAATAAGAAATTATATTTTGCATAAAGACATTTTAATTGTAACATTTCCACCCCATAAACTGCAATAAACTCATAATAATAATAAAAACCCACAAATAATTATTGCTGTAATTCTGTAATCTTTAGGGGAAAAATACAGTACAATTACATTAACGAGAATCCCCTTTAGGATTAATGAGAATTAAAACATAAAAAAAAGATGCATAATATTAATGAACTAAAATGCGTACTACATTATAAAGTAAAGAATGAAAGTACTTTAATCCATTGTGTATTGTATGTATTGGTCTGGTACAATTTGATTATTTAAAATCAGACACACACACAAAAAAAAAATGCATTACATTAAAAATAATTTATTTGACATAAAAAAATGTCACAACACAAAATAATAATATTTCATTTTCTATATGCAAAATATAATGTATTATTTATTACTGTAGGTGAAATATAACCTGGACATGTTTTCGTGAGGGTTTGCCCTTATACACACGCGCGCGCACACACATTTGAACAAGACACACCCATCTGTCTGAGACACACCCCCTCTTAAAGTGACAGGTGCACCTCAGTCTGTTAAAAAACAAGAGTCAGGCATGTTAATATGCACAGTTGTGTCTGTTTAGTGACGGACAAGGTGTATGCTTGATAGAAAAACACACCTTCACTCAACACAAACATACACTTCCACAGCTACACTAAAATGTGACTTCTCTAACACACACACACACACACACACACACACACACACACACACACACACACACACACACACACACTTCCCTGTTTGATGGAGTAAAAGCCTTCCATAAAGAGATACACACTCAGCAATATATAATCAATTATCTTTTTTTTTTTTTCGTTTTCGTATTGCACTTTAGCATTTCTTTTTTACATGTGACAACATTACCGTAAAAAAGATCTGATGAATGTTGTGTTTATGTGTATAATATCTCCCAATGATCTTACAGGGTTAGTTCACCTAAAAATCAACATCCTGTCGTCATTTACTCACTTTCAGCCTTTGTCACCATTCACTTTCATTGTAGGGAAAAAATGTGCAATGGAAGTGAATGGTGACTGAGGCTAACATTTTGCCAAACCTCTCCTTTAGGGTTCGGTATGGGTTTGGAACAACATAAGTGTGAGAAAATGATGACAGAATTGAAGTAATTGGGTGAACTGTCCCTTTAATTAATCTCTGCCTTAAACTGGCTCTTATTTTAAAAGTACAAGTATTAAAATAATTTATGCATTTTATTATTGTACATTTGAAAGAGAGCAACCAAAATAAACATGAAAGAAAAAAAGGAAAGACTGATAGAAAGAATGGAAAAGAAAGAGATAATGAAAGACAGAAAGGGCTTGGCAGTGTCTCCCTGGCCTGGATGTCCTAAGTGTTTCCGCGAGATGATTGGCTTGAATTGTCGAGGAGTCAAATCTGATTGGACATCCGTGGCTGGTAGGGACAGGGATTCCTTTAGACTGTAGGAGTCTTTAGTGCTAAATCCCCCAAAGCCCCGCCCACACCACCTCTTCCTGTTGCTGCAGTCCAATCAGTGGCTGAATACCGAAGGAGGCGGACTGTGGGCGGGGACACAGTGTGTGGCGTTAAGCACACACACACACACACAATCAAACACACTCTTACACAAACACACACTACAGGAAGCACACAGGTCCGACCTCTAGGTGAAAGCGTGATGTGGCTGTCGTCTTCGGTAGATTGCTTATGCGTACAACAGGAAGTAGGTAGGGGTCCGACACTCGGAACAGGAAGTGAGCTTGTTGCCAGTGGCCGTTCAGTTGCTATGCAACAAAAAGAAACAAATAAACATTCCGAAGGTAAATCAGTCAGTATGTTTACATGCACAGCAATGGCATTATTTATTATGAATGGTTGTTTTAGTCCAACTGAAATCAAACTTTTAAAATGCATTTAACCTTCTGCGACCCCACGTACACATGCATGGATGTTGCATTTTGGCTTCACTATACGCAACGCATAATTTAAATTCATTTAAACCGACTGATGTCAGTTCAGAAGACTCTGTGCTGTCAGTCACTGGGTATCCATCAAAAATGTTTCAAATTTTTTATGCACATTTCTGAATATTCGACTAAAGAAAATGCTAATCATTGCATGTTTCCATCCACTACGTTATGTGCATTATCTTGAGGGAGCCCGCCTTGTCATGATGGAGCCTGTTGCTTCGGAGAGATTTATTTGTGGTGTTGGACATCGTTTAATTAAAAAAACTAGGATTTTCTGGGACCTGTGTAGCTCATTGATAAAAGACGCTGGCTACCACCCTGGCTATCGAATCTCAGGGCGTGCTGAGTGACTCGAGCCAGGTCTCCTAAGCAACTAAATTGGCCCAGTTGCTAGGGAGTTTAGAGTCACATGGGGTAACCTCCTCGTGGTTCGCTCTCGGTGAGTTGTGTGTGGATGCCGCGGTGGATGGCGTGGGGCTCCACACACGCTATGTCTCCATGGTAACACGCTAAACGAGCCACATTATAAGATGCGCGGATTGGCGTATCAGACGCGGAGGCAACTGAGATTCGTCCTCCGCCACCCAGATTGAGACAAGTCACTACGCCACCATGAGAACTTACAGCACATCGGGAATTGGGCATTTCAAATTGGGAGAAAATCAAAACTTACTAAAGCTGGGTTTTACTTAACATTTTGCAACTTAGTCCTGCTGTCCACATATGTGGACATGCATTTTTAGGAAATCTATTTGCTCTAGAATTTTTTAAATTTTTTTGCATGGTAATTATGTGCTAGGGGGCTTGCCAGGGTGTTGCTATGCAGTTGCTAAAGTTTTGTAAGTTGATTTTAGCATGTTGACAGGGTGTTGCTAGGGTGCTTTGGATGGTTTCCAGTTCATTAATAACTGGCAAAGGAGTAAAAATGCAAAAGCCTCTATGACATTTTGGCTCGGGTTCCTATTTCAATGTAATTATATGGGATTTTTTTTGACGCCAAGAGAAATGCTTAAGAAAGTAATAGCACACCTGTCCTCAACAAGCCACATGATTTAAGGCATCATTCTCAACATAGCAAAAATGAAATTGCAATGACATTCTCACCCAGCATGTGTCTGTTAACACATCAGGCTCCAGCGTCTCTCCAGTCCACGCGTGAAACCGAACAACATTCTGGGATGGGGGTCGGGAGGGGCCGTGGCTCCAAATCGTCACGTTCAGGCAATGTATTGTGATTCGCTGCTCGGCTCCGGCACTGAGCAGATGCAAGAAGTTCATCTGGACATGCCCAACACTGAACACCAGCTGCAACCAGCCAATCGTAAAGCAGCAATCAATGTTAACGCTTGATAATGTGATCTGTGATCTAAAGCGATTCTGAACAGAACTTGTTCTTTCTTTGTTCTTTCCTCTCAAAATACAAGTAGAAGAGTATTTCAAATGGAAAACTCAATGGGGTTAATACAGATGATTTGGTTGCTTTGGGAACGTTGTCTAAAAGTTACAGACCTTGGCTGTGGTGATGGGTCTAAGACATGTTCGTCCGCCACCCGTGAAGTTGCACGTCACTTCTATAGAGTCAGAGGAGCAGCCCAGATTTGGGTCGATCCAATAAGTGCCTGAAAATTTGGATTGGTTTAAACACATAAAGACAGTCCATTTATAACACACACAAATCAATCTAAAATTATTCATCAAAGCAGGGTTTTATAATGGTAAATGGTCTGCACTTATATAGCGCCTTTTTAAACTTAGCGGTATTCAAAGTGCTTTACTCTGTGACTCAATCACCCATTCACACACCAATGACGGCAGAGCTGCCATGCAAGTCACTAGCCTGCCATTGGGAGCAACTTGGGGTTCAGAGTCTTGCCCAAGGACACTTCGGCATGTGGAGTCGTTTGGGCTGGGAATCGAACCGCCAACCCTGCGATTAGTGGCCGACCCGCTCTACCACCTGAGCCACAGCCGCCCAATTTGTTAGTAAACAAATCAGTGAAGATTTTTACACATTCAAATGGTTTAAGTGTGTCTTTCAAGTGTCAATACATCCAATAATCAAAATACATAATGAAGCGACAATTAATGTACTTAAAGTACAATATATGAGTGGCTAAATTTTGAACCAATGAGGTTGGAGCTACCGAGCATGGCACATCGGACATTTGAACATAACAACCGATCAATTGACATGGTTTTACAGACTGTGAGACGACACGTTTCCAACATATTTAGCAGCATAAATCTAGCATTTATATTTATTTTTGTTACATTATTAAAAAACTAAATAGTCATAAATAGGCTTCTTTCTCTGTAATCCATCAAAATGGTTTTCTCTCTTGGAAAGTTAAGTAGTGAAGTTTTCACAATATATGATATTTGCTGTGGTCTCTCATTAACCACTACAGCAGTTTTCCCTGAAATAGTCTACTTCCGTGTTCCCAAACAGGAAATGGGAAAAGGGTCTATTTAGGACCAAAAAACAAAAACCTCAAGATTAACACAGAAGACGTGATTTTTAGGATTCAGCATTACACTGATGTAAGACCATTTTCAGGTCCCAGCTCACCATCGTAGAGTGTGTCCTGACAGCCTTGCAGGTCTTTGCAGAGTCGAGCAGGATGATCCCGTGTGCCCAGTGGATTCTTCAAGCTGTGAACCAGAGAACTCAAGTAATGGAGAGTCCGCAAGATCTCTGGAGCCTGATCCAACATGGGCATGTCCAACAATCCCTGACCCTGAGAGAGAGAACATTGAGACACCCTCATCAATAACAATGTCCTTCTAGTGAATAGTAATGTGTGTTGTGTTTGAATGCTGTCACCTCAAATTTTTGTGACTGTGTTTCCATAAAAACTGGCATGGCTACACCAAGACCATCTTGCATCTGTTAAAATAAATATATATATACACACACTCATAAGAGTGAACTTAAGATACAGATTGTAACCTTACAAATGAATGTGTGAACAATAAATGTAATGTACTTACAAAGTTCAATGGGACTCCTAATGGGCCCTTCAGAGAACAGAAACATAAAACAATTAACCTTTGGGGTCATTTGGGGACATCCTCATCCCCTAATTCATTCAAATGTAACAAATAGTGCTTTTATAAACTCTATAAATGCAAAAGGTTTTCTGTTAGGGTTTGTCTGTACTCATCACCATTAGCTTTACACAAAAACAAAAAGTCTATGGTATGTCCTCTTTTAGACGGCCAAATAAATGCAAGTACGTGGTTGTGTTTTTAAGATATTGGTATTATTATTATCAAGCATTAAAGAAAGAACTGATTGTTGTACCGGAGGTCCTGGAGGGCCACGTGGTCCCGGAGCGCCCTTGAAAAACACAAAAATAAACAAGTTAAAATAGATGACAGAGCATTAAATAAAATCACTGATTGGTGTGATATTTTGTGTCTGTGTGTTTAAAGACTTACTCTAGGACCCTGAACACCCTGTATGGAAAAGAATGAACACGTTTATGAGAAATCCATCTTTTTCTCATCAGATACATAGAGAGAAGAAGATTGAGAGAAAGAGATAATCTGTCTTTATATCTCACCATTCCTCCTTTGCTGCCAGTGTCTCCTCTCGGGCCCTACAGAGAGACGTCAGTGAGAAATCAGAAGTCATTTGTAAGTCATACGGCAGATCTGACCTTAATTTACACCATCGTTATGTGTGAAAGTGATGTGAAATATACTCACTGGATTACCGATAGGGCCAATTACACCAACAGGTCCAGCTAAACCACCTCTACCCTGAAACCAACAAACCAGCAGATCAATATTACAACAAGACCAGACAGACAGACAGATTTGTTTGACAGACAGAAAGACAGATTTTTTCGAAAGACAGATCTGTTTGACAGACAGACAGATATTTTTGACAGACAGACAGATAGATTTGTTTGACAGACAGACAGACAGATATGTTTGACAGACAGACAGATAGATTTGTTTGACAGACAGACAGATTTTTTTGACAGACAGACAGATAAATTTGTTCGACAGACAGACAGATTTGTCTGACAGACAGAGAGACAGATATTTTTGACAGACAGACAGATAGATTTGTTTGACAGACAGACAGATAGATTTGTTCGACAGACAGACAGACAGATATTTCTGACAAACAGACAGATAGATTTGTTTGACAGACAGATTTGTTTGACAGACAGACAGACAGACATATATATTAGTCTGTCAGACAGGCAGACAGATTTGTTTGAGAGACAGACAGATAGATTTGTTCGACAGACAGACAGATATTTTTGACAGACAGACAGACATATCTTTACACAGACAGACAGATATAATTATTTGACAGATAGATAGACAGATTTGTTTGTTCGACAGACAGACATATTTGTTTGACAGACAGACAAGTCTGTCAGACAGACAGACATATTTGTTTGACAGACAGACAGACATAGATTTTTTGACAGATAGACAGATTTGTTTGAGAGACAGACAGATACATTTGTTTGACAGATAGGCAGACAGATTTTTTTTGACAGACAAACAGATAGATTAATCTGTCAGACAGACAGACAGATTTGTTTGACAGACAGATATAATTGTTTTGACAGATAGATAGACAGATTTGTCTGAGAGACAGACAGATAGATATGTTCGACAGACAGCTTTGTTTGACAGATAGAAAGATTCATCTGTCAGACAGACAGACAGATTTGTTTGACAGACAGATAGACATAGATTGTTTTGACAGATAGATAGACAGATTTGTTTGAGGGACAGACAGATACATTTGTTTGACAGACAGACAGACAGATACATTTGTTTGACAGACAGATGGTGAGACAGATATGTTTGAAAGACAGACAGACAGACAGATAGAGTTGTTTGACAGACAGATATAAAGACATGTTTGTTTTACAGCGACAGATAGATAGATTTGTCTGACAAACAGACAGATATAATCACATAGATCGATGAATTAACAAAAAAGATTTAAATAGATAGGCAGACAGACAGACAGATACTAAGATAGACAGACATGCAAATAGATAGATAAAGTTTGAGTGCTGAAGATTTCGCAAAAGCAAAGTAGACATCAGACACACGTTACTTGTTGCAATGCTACTAAGCACTAGAAATAAAATAAATAAAAATCACACAAGTGCGAATGGGTTCAGATTTGTAATTTTAACCGCAAATGCGAGCAACACTGTTGCACTGTACAGCTCCGCATCTACTACACACAGAGTGATTCCAGGTTTTCCAGGATGTGTGGAAACCTAGAGTGTGTGTTTGTGTGTGTGTGTTTGACTGTGTGTGTGTGTGAGCTCACCATGTTGCCCTGGGGTCCTTTAGGTCCCAGAATGCCCTTTGATCCAAAGTCTCCTGGTGGCCCCTAAATAAACATTCATTTTAAACACCAAGCCCACACAAACAAACACACAAATACACAGCTATTCATAAGAAAATATTACTGCTAATATGTGTGTTTGGGTGTATTATCAACGTACAATAATAGACCATTTCCAAACTGGAACATTCAGTGACCACAGACACCATGAAAACATGGGGCTATTTATCACTGTGTGTGTGTGTGGCTAGCATTGGTGGTCTTCTATTTTCCATAACTCTACCATAGTTCTGAGTCTAAATGCAAAAAGCATTTCAAGTCTGCATAAATTAGGACACCACAGTAACTTTACAACAATCCTTGCTTGTCCTGTTTTATGAGTTTACCGGCTCAGGGTCTCAGACGAACAGTTAATACAGACAAAACCGCTTTCTGGCTTCTTAACAAAAAAACATGCTAATATGAATTATGAAGCTCTTTGAGCGTGTGTCTGAAGATATGCTTCCCAGAGGAAGGATCTGCTTAAAAATGATGAATCTAATCTCTGCTAGTTTTACTTGGCCACACACAGCACATTTTCATGGACTATCATTTGTCTGTTTTTCACCATTAAGAACAAATAAAAGTAGATGCTTTTCAAACTGGCAAGCACACTCACCTTTGGTCCAAACATTCCAAGTATCCCTGGAAAACCGGGTTCCCCAATGTCACCCTAAATTGAACATTGCTATTAATACTGTTTTCCAAAATGAACCCTTGGACTTTACAAAGCAGGATTAGTTATAGTTGTTTTGTGTAGTTCACAAAAAAGTAAAAAAGTTCAGAAGCTTTGTGTGTAATACTCACAGATTGGCCCTTACGGCCCTGGTCACCCTGAGTTCCAGGAAGGCCCATTCCTCCCTTAAAACCTCTCTTTCCTGAGGGGCCAGGGTGTCCAGGAAGGCCCCTCTCACCCTATTCATAAACATACATAACACATACATCAAAACAATGCAGTGGAGATAAATTCTACATCATTTTGCATTTCTCTGTAACTTAAATTATCCTCAGGGTTATTCTCGGACCTTTGGACCAAATGATCCCTGATTGCCTGGTAACCCGGCCACGCCAGCTTTGCCATGGGCACCTGGTTTACCAGTCAAACCGTATTCACCATCGTCTCCTTGATCACCCTGGAAAGTGAGAGACATTTTACATTTACATTTATGCATTTGGCAGACACTTTTATCCAAAGCGACTTACAGTGCATTTATTACCGGAGCAACCTGGAGTTAAGTGTCTTGCTCAAGGACACAATAGTGGTGGCTGTGGGGATTGAACCAGCAACCTTCTGATTACCAGTTATGTGCTTTAGCCCACTACACCACCACCACTCCTGAGAGAATTTACATGTCAAAAATAAATCACATTTTCAGAACATTAGCGGACCTAGTACTGACACCTGAGGTACTCGAGTAATAAATGTAACAGATAGATCATAGATTAGGAATCTCAAGGCAAATTCTTACTGGTATTCCTTTGCTTCCATCTTTCCCAGGAACCCCATCCATACCAGAAACTCCCTCCTGTCCTTCTCGACCAACAGTACCTTTCGGGCCGGGAAACCCAACAACACCCTGATGAGAAGAGAAAGCTGATCATTTATTCTGTTATTAAGTTTGAAAGACAAGTTGTTCAAGAAGGTGTATTTTTGATTAATTACTGAGTGAATCTCACAAAAACTGTCAAATTCCGGTCATACAGTATTTGACCATAAACAAGGAAGCTTGACTATTGGCCTAGTTTGTTTGTGATCTGAATTTCTTTATATACACACTGGTGACCAGAAGTTCAGATTTTAATAATGTTCAGATTTTGCTCTTATGAAAAGAAATTGGTACTTTTATTCACCAAAGTGGCATTTAACTGATCACAATATTTAGTTAGGATATTAATAACGTGAACATTTATTATTACAATTTGAAAAAAATATTAAACTACTTCAAAGAGTTCTCATCAAAAAAATCCTCCATGTGCAACAATGACAGCTTTGCAGATCCTTGTTATTATAGTTGTCAGTTTGTCCAGATACTCAGGTGACCTTTCACCCCTCACTTCCTGTAGCACTTGCCATAGATGTGACTGTCTTGTCAGTCACTTCTCACGCATCTTACAGTCTATCTGATCCCACAAAAGCTCAATGGGGTTAAGATCCATAACACTCTTTTCCAATTATCTGTTGTCCAATGTCTGTGTTTCTTTGCCCACTCGAACCTTTTCTTTTTGTTTGTCTGTTTCAAAAGTGGCTTTTTCTTTGTAATTCTTCGCATAAGTCCTCCTGAGTCTTCTCTTTACTGTTGTACATGAAACTGGTGTAGCGGGTAGAATTCAATGAAGCTGTCAGCGGAGGACATGTGAGGCGTCTATTTCTCAAACTAGAGACTCTGATGTACTTATCCTCTTGTTTAGTTGCACATCTGGTCTTCCACATCTCTTTCTGTCCTTGTTAGAGACAGTTGTCCTTTGTCTTTTAGGACTGTAGTGTGCACCTTTGAATTAAATCTTCAGTTTTTTGGGGGGCAATTTCAAGCATTGTATAGCCTTCATTCCTCAAAACAGTTTAACCTTAAGACATGTCAGTCTATTGCATACTGTGGCAACTCAAAATCAAACACAAAGACAATGTTAAGCTTCATTTAACAAACCAAATAGCTTTAAACTGTGTTTGATATAAATGGCAAGTGATTTTCTAGTCCCAAATGACCAATTTAGCATGATTACTCAAGGATAAGATGTTGAAATGATGGTTGCTGGAAATGGGGCCTGTCTAGATTTTATCAAAAATGACTTTTTTCTGGGTAGCTCAGCGAGTACTGATGCAGACTACAACCCCTGGAGTCATGAGTTCGAATCCAGGATGTGCTGAGTGACTCCAGCCAGGTCTGCTAAGCAACCAAACTGGCCCGGTTGCTAGGGAGGGTAGAGTGACATGGGGTAACCTCCTCATGGACGCTATAATGTGTGGTTCTCGCTCTCAGTGGGGCAAGAGTGGCTTAGGGACAACTCTGTGAATGTCCTTGAGTGGCCCAGCCAGGGCCACTCAAAAAATATAATTTTGTTTCTATTATAGTTATTATTTTTAACATTTATGATTATTATAACAAAAATAGTTGTATCTTCTTACTGGTGATCCTCTGCTGCCACGCTCACCCTGTTGACCCCGTTTACCCTTCTGACCCTTTGAGGGAAAGAAAGAGGGAAAGTGATGAAGAAAAACAGACTGCATTTGAGAAGTGAAAGTAATGCCAGAATGAAACCACAGAGGCTGAATTAATCTCATAAAGAACTAACATAAACACACATCTATCCCATAATGCTGTATTATGTGACACGGCTGTGATTTCTACCAAATGCTGTTTACAACTGTTATTCCAACGCATAATCTGAATCCAGACAAAACATATGCACATCTTGCCAACATACATGAATTGCTTATAGCTTTACCTGTTCTCCCTTGGATCCTTTGTGGCCTTGTAATCCACACGGACCAGGATCACCCTAAAAACATATTCAAAGACATGAAAGTGTGTGTGAATATGTGTGTTTATGTTCAAGCATGTGTGTAATATTATATATTATTATATCATAATGTACTCACAGGAAGCCCAGGAGCACCAGGTTTGCCTCTTAAACCATCAACACCCTGCTGACCCTGTGCAACCAAACAAATACTTTCATAAACCTCTTGAAAATAGGGATCTTATGTAGCATGAAGTTAATTATATATGCAAAATTAAAATGTATTCATTAATTCATCATCAGGTGGTACTTGCAAAACTCAACACCAGGGTGTTGCTATGTGGTTGCGTAGGTTTTCTGAGTGTACGTGCTGCTATGCCGTTGCATAGGGTGTTCCGGGTGTTTTTTTTCCTGATTGCTATGCTGTTGCTAGAGTGTTCAGGGTGGTTGCTAGGGCATTATTCCAAAGTATTCTGGGAGGTTTTAAGTGTGTTGCTCTGCAGTTGCTAGGGTGTTCTGGGTGGTTGTTCGGACATTGCTATGTATTTTCTAAAGTGTTCTGATTGGTTTAAAGCGCATTGCTATGCAGTTGCTAGATTGCTTTGGGTGGTTGCCAGGGTGTTTCTATGCAGTTGCTTAATTGTTCTGGGAGGTTTTATGTGTGTTGCAATGCAGTTGCTAGAGTGCTCTGGGTGGTTGCCAGGGCATTGCTATGCAGTTGCTAAAGTGTTCTGTTTGGTTTTAAGTGCATTGCAATGCAGTTGCTAGGGCTCTGTGGGTGGTTGCCAGGGTGTTGCTATGTGGTTGCTAAAGTGTTCTGACAGGTTTTAAGTTTGTTGCTATGCAGCTGCTAGGGTGCTGTGGGTGGTAGCCAGGGTGTTGCTATGCAGTTGCTTAATTGTTCTGAGAGGTTTTAAATGTATTGCAATACAGTTGCTAGAGTGCTCTGGGTTGTTGCCAGGGCATTGATATGCAGTTGCTAAAGTGTTCTGAGTGTTTTTAAGTGTGTTGCTATGCAGTTGTTAGGGTTCTGTAGGTGGTTGCCAGAGCATTGCTATGCAGTTGCATATTTGTTCTGAGAGGTTTTAAGTGTGTTGCTATGCAGTTACTAGGGTGCTCTGGGTGGTTACCAGGGCATTGCTATGCAGTTGCTAGGGTGTTTTGGGAGGTTGCTGGGCATTTCTATACAGTTGCTAATGTGTTCTGAATGGTTTTAAGTGCATTGCTATGTTGTTGGGGTATTCTGGGTGGTTACTTACTGGACAAAGTCAAAGGAGCCCATGATATTCTGATCTCTTGATATGGCTTGGGTCCCTCATTCAATATAAGTCTAAGGGATTTTACCCTTGTTTTATCATCCACCAAATCAATCAAAAGTCCAATCACTTAAAAAAGTAATATCACACTTCTCCTCACCATCTGAGGTATCATTTATGTCTGTAGCACAACCGATGTGAGACAAGTTTCATGCTGAAATATAAGACTCAGGGAAACCTTGCTTTAGGAAGCACAACTAATAATATTTTGTATTTCTTTGCCCAAAGATATTTTATTTATGTATCAAAACACTTATTTCTGTCTACACTAATCATATTATTTGCTGGGAAATATTTAAGGAAACAGAAAGTCAGATGTCTTGAATTGTCCTTCATCATAAACAATGTAATCCATAACACATTTCTTACATTTACTTAATTAAAGTTAAATCTTTTTAGCGGGATCTTAATCTGTTATAGGAAAGTCACATTTCGGTTTGAGCAGGCAGCACATTGGTAAATTATCTGATGCACTTCATATGTGATAAGGCAATATTTATCTCACCACATATCCTGGATCTCCTGACTCGCCCCTGTCTCCTCGCTTTCCTATTGGTCCCTGAAAACACAAGCCAAAACACATGAAGTTATGAATTCTTCTAATGACATTGGGGAGAAATTGCAGCCAGAGATAAAGAGTGAAGATGAGAGCGACTCACTCTGAGTCCTGGTGGACCGGTCGGGCCCTCCACCTTCCCATCATCCCCCTGTTCACCCTACAGCATTACATCATGCAAAACATCACATGATTACTGAAAACTGAAAGAAGAATATCTGATGTTTGTGATAGAGATAAGGATGAGTGTGTAATGCATTTCTCAACACCAAAGAAATAATTCCTTGCCAAAACAAAACTGCAAACTCTGATGATACCATGCTGCAGTGATGGTTTCAGATTGTAATATCATGGTACTGTTTGATCGTCATATTCATACATAATTTATTTTAAAAGCAGTTAATGTAATGTGTTACCTCAAAGACGGGTTTTACTACATTTACAACAAAATGCTCCACATTTTAAGCATTACAAAATGATTTATCATACCGTTCAAAAATGTCTCCATGTGTCCAAAAGCTTCTCCAAACAAATAAAACAATAATTGTTCTTAAAAAAACGAATTACACATGCAAACACAACAATGACTTAAGGTTTGCATAGCATGAAGACATAATTTGATTAATGAGACTTCACAGAATGAGTTTCATTCTGTGCCATTTGAGTCATCGAGTCTGTGTCATGTATTTGGCGCCATCTCCTGGTGGCCATATGTAACATTGCGCTTCGTGTGGATTATCTAATGATCCAAGCAACTGATTATCTTGTGTGGGCTTGTTTGAAAGATAATCACCTCATCTAAGTAATGGTATGTGATATTTTATTTTCCATTTACGTTTCGTGAAGTTATAAGCGAAAATGCGGCTTATAGGCAATACCAACATAATTGTCCAAATCATATACTTAGCTATTACTTGCTATATGCTGGGTTGTATTCTACTCTTTGAGAGTTTTCCAGCAACATATGACATATGACTATTTGAAAAGTTTGAAGTTGTTACTGATTGCAATAATATGTACAGTGCAATTTATTTAGTAAATTATCAAAATGGAATAATTCAGATTTGTCTGCGAATTTCGGAGCACTTGTTCAGTTTTGGTCATGATGCCTACATCTATTGGAAAGTACAGCTTATAAGCTTTCATAAGATACCTATTTTGTGTTGGTCAAGACTGTAGTGATTAATGCTTAGTTATAGTTATAACTATTTGATATTCTCGTGGGTCCATCCAACCTTAAAGGGTTACGTATACATCATGGTTGAATTTGTTGTACTGCATTTATGTAGATTTTAATCAATAAAAAAGTAACAAAAATTATTATTATTTTATTTATTTTTTTGCATTACAGTGATGCAAATTTGGGGCATTTGATGTGCTTTATTGTAATTAAAAATAATCTAAATGCAATGCACAACATGAAAAACACAATGCAATGCAAAACATCTCAATGGTGCTATGATAGGCTTTTTTTCATCATGCAAAAAATAATTTAATTTATCTTATTTTATTTTGGGGTGACATAAATCCTGGACATTTATTTGTGAGATTCACCACATGGTCACATCGGTCTACAGTGCAGGTTACAGGTAAGAATTCAGATGCTACCTTTTGACCTTTCGATCCTGGGGGTCCCATTGTACCCTGAGGTCCCTGATGACCCTGTAGAGTGAGAAAGAGATTTCATGCACTGTTCCACTAGCTGACCTAATATAAGTTGATACATTTGTGCACTGACACAGGAATGAATGATTCCTGATGTGCTAGTTTAATGTGATCATGCGATGGTATTTACGCTCGTCTCTCTCACCACATATCCTGAAATGCCCGGATCACCCTGCAGCCCCATCCGTCCTGGAGCACCCTGTGAAACAGAAAGGAAGAGGATGAGATAGAAAGTCATGTGAGAATTGGGGCTGTTTTTGCAACTTTCACTGGACTAGTTTATTGATTTGAGTGTTTTTAGTGTATCGTTATGCCATTTCTAGAGTGGTTGCTAGGGCGTTGCTAGGGTGTTCTGGGTGGGTGCTTAATGGCTCGATTCAAAAGAGCCCACCCACAAGTCTCTATGACATACTTTTGTTTTGCCTGTTTTATCATCTGCATGTGATTGTTTGGAATAGCAATGGTACACCTCCCCTCAAACTGGCCAAATAGGCAACTTATTAGATTTGGAAAAGAGCCTCAATGTGATATAATGCTGAATCTTACGTGTATTTAAACATGATAAATAGAACTTGCAATGTTTATTGTGCAGATTACAAACAAGATCAATTTGGTTATACTGCTAAAACGAACTAATAATAGCTGTTTGTGTTTACCACATGTCCAATGGTTCCTCGAGAGCCCTTTGGGCCTGTGGTTCCGATTGGTCCAATCTTTCCCATGGTTCCTGTCTCTCCCAGGTGACCGATGTTACCTTTGGCACCCTACAGGTAAAGTAAAATTGTTGTCAATATGGATATTGTAGCAATTTAAAAATAATGTAATTACTTTTAACTAGGGCTGTCGATTTAATGCATTTATTCAGTGAAATTAATTATATTTAAAAAAAGTAATTCAATTAATCATGTCCCCGGACTGTAATAAGGAATTTTCCTTCCATCTGAGCAATTCAAGATTGGAGTCCCACCTGTTTTCTCCAGGGGGCAGTAAACGAAACTCGCTGTATAGGCAACGTGCAGCTTATGCAGAGAACAAACCACACTTACCGAGATGCAGGCATCTCAAGGCGTGTTTTTGTAAGTTTCAGACTTCGTTTAACTTGACACAGCGACCAAAAAAACGGTATGTTTATGATGCAACTTAACAGAGACGCTCCAAAAGTATTCGTCTGAAGCACGTGTAGATTGACGCGTCCTTAGACAAGCCCTTATAATAAATCTTGGACAGATTGAGGAATTCAATTGCTAAATGTATTGCTCTGAACTGTAGGCCAATGATAGTCTTACGTTCAATATAAACAATATATTGCTTTCTAAAGCCACTTTTTGTATTATGTTTTTAATGTTTCACTTGTGTGCCAAAATAGCGTAATGCATTTTATGAACAGTATAAATGTTTTTTATAAAACATATATTTTATTTATAATTATTTAAATATAAGTATTTATCATTCTATACTGAATTATTGTTATTTGAGGGGCTTTCTCAGCAAATATGTATGTATGCGTGTTAATTGCGAATCATTTGATTTATTAACTGGCACACCATGTAATTATAGTAATTACCTTTAACCCCAGTTTCCCCCTTTCACCATTTTTACCAGATTTTCCTTCAGGACCCTAAAAAAGAACATAAAACAAAAAATGAAATTTCGCAAAGACAATAACATGAGGTAACAATCACGGCTCAGCAACAGAACAATAAATCAAAACAACGAATCTATCAATGCTGCCACAGATTCTTTACATTTCAACAACATATGGGGTTGGAACAACATGAGAGTGAGTAAATAATGACAGAATGTTCATTTTTGGGTGCACTATCCCTCTGACGTGAGACTGTATGTGCACAACTGTGCCACTCACTCTGACGCCGGTGAGTCCGGGGTCGCCCGGTGGCCCTTCTTTGCCCTTGATTCCAGGTTCACCTCTGACACCCTGCTCGCCTTCGCTGCCCATGTCGCCTTTTTCACCCTGTTCAAAAATCAAGATTACAATTTAAACTGTTTCATCCCTCTTCTAACTTCTCTTGCTGCACATTTTTGCAGTTTAATCATATATTCCAGGACCATTGTGAACATGTTTGTCGTCTTTTTACCTTGGCACCATCAGGACCAGATGGACTAGCTTCACCCTCCAAACCTGGTTCTCCCTGTATCAAACAAACAAAAGCATGTCCTTAAAGGAATATTACAGGTTCAGTTAAGCTCAATCGACAGCATTTGTAGCATGATGATGATTACCACAAAAATTATATATATATATATATATAAAAATCAGATAATTAAAATGCATTACATTCTTGTAGCAGAAGAGTTATTCACTGATAAGACAATACAAAAAGCGGCTTTAGAATACAATGTATTGTTTACTACCATATTATTGATCATAAGTCAATCATTGGCAACAGTTCACAGCAATCCATTTCACAAGTGAATTTGTCAATAAGTTGGAGATGTATTATGATGGCTTGTTTAAGGACCCGTCAATTTACACCTGCGTCAGACATGCTTGTGTAGCGTTTCGGGTGAGATGCGTCATAAACGTAATTTTTTGGTCACTGTATCAAGTTAAATATAGTTAAATATTTACAATATTTACAGCATTTGCGCTCATTCGAGTGTTTTGAACGCAAGAACGTAACGCATGTTTGTGTTGTGTTGTCTACTGAAGTGTTTTCTTCACTGAATAAACTGTGTGTTGCACATACAGCTGAAGTTTCACTTACTGCCCTCTGGAGTAAACAGGTGGTACTGCACACTTGCATTTCTCAGGAATCTTCCTTATTATGATCCGGGGGCATTGCGATTATTTGTGTTCATTTTTTTAGCGTGTTATTTTTAATAAAATTAGTCGCACTGACTTAATGTGTTAAATCGACAGCCCAAATATATATATATACACGCACATATAGGCGTTTAATGGGCTATGTTCACACGTACAATGTTTACGTTTTGTGGTTTTACTTTTGAAGTGGTCTGTGTTATGTAGTAGTTGCCTATACCCAGCCCTTATATTCATATAATTTTACAGACGAAATGAACACACACCCGTGGTCCAATAAGTCCTGCTGCCCCAGCATTCCCTGCCGGTCCGAGTGAGCCCTACGGAAACAATGAAAAGGCATAATAGACATTTCTTTCTTGCAAGTTTACATTCATTTGATTTAATTACACCAGTCAAGTTAGCAAAATGGCAATTATGTCCACTGATGTGTGACTGCAGAATTGTGGCGGGGAACTGCCAAACTCAGCCTGACATTATCTAACTTTAACAATGCAAATGTAAAACAAACATAGCTGTGATTGCGACACATACTCTGTGTTAGTCATTACAGCAGCTCAGTGGGGGTTTGAACTGCCCAAAACAAGCATATTTAGCAACAGCTATTTTTCCTGAGCGTAATTACACTTCAGGAAAGAGCGTTAAGGGAAAACAGGTTCACAACATGTTGAATATTTCTCACCTTCTCTCCAGGTTCACCTGGAAGTCCAGAGTCGCCAACTTTTCCAGCAGGGCCCTGAGAGAAGAAGGTTTATTTTGTTTATTTATACCAGAAAAGTTACATGCATCAATTGAAATTACTTTCATTTTTCAATTATTTTAAAAGGTGTGACTGAATGTGTAAATAAGATTAATCACAGCTGACAGAAACATTTGACAAAACCTCATTTTATAAATGAAGTAAATGATATTCTGTGCATGTATTGAGTATGTACATAATGTCTGCATGTGTATTACCTTCAGCCCTGGATTTCCCGGAGGTCCGATTGTTCCTGTGGCCCCCGGAGGTCCCTTGTCATAAACAAACAAAATCATTTATCATTAATATATCAACACAATACATACAGTACACACACACACACACACACACACACACACACACACAGACAAAAACATACACAAATGGAGCAGACTAATTAATCTCCCGAGGTCAAAATGGTAAACGGTGATGCAGATGTTAGCGTGTGCGCATTGCAGAACTGTTGAAAATCTACTTCACAGTACGCTCTTAAACTGCAAATGAGTGTTTGATGCCAGGAATGACAATCTGATGATTATTAGAGCGGAAAACCTGTTAATGTGCTCTTAATCACACTAGATGACAAACCAAATGCACATGTGAGTAAACATAAACAGAAGATAAACAGGTATTTATTAACATTTATTTGATGAATGCTTCAGTGTAAGAAAATGTTGAACCTCTTAGAGAGACACTTTGAAAACAATGGACAAAAAGATGAATTACACATTCTAGATATTTTTGTTTTAATACTCAGAGGATGGGAATATATTATAAGCACACAGTTTACACAAAAAGAAAGAGGGAAAAATATTTCTCCTGCGTTGAAGAGAATTAAACCATTACTCACTGGCTCTCCTGCGATTCCTTTGTCACCTGTGGCTCCGGATGGCCCCTGGATTCCCTACATAACAAATTATTGCTCAATTAATAACATGGTAATAATAACAACATGCCAATAAATGAATGATTAAAATAATACATACTAGAAAAAACATTTAGAAATGTTAATAAATAAACATTAAAATAAATGAACCTATTCTAAAATGAATAAAAAGAATGATTAAAACTTGTCAAAATGTTTTTTAATAATTACATTTTTGAAACTACATCCGCTGTCATTCTAGTTAGTGTTGTTTGTATGTTTTAATAATCTGAAGCAAATTGAGCTGCATTTTATTTGACAACATACAACCCTAACCCTAAACCTAACCTAACCCTACCCTACCTAACCCTAAACCTAACCTAACCCTACCCTGCCTAACCCTAAACCTAACCTAACCTTACCCTGCCTAACCCTAAACCTATACAACCCTAACCCTAACTAACCCTAACCCTAACCTAACCCTACCCTAACCCTACCTAACACTAACCTAAGCTACCTAACCTACCTAACCCTAAACCTAACCCTACCTAAGCCTAAAGCTATACAACCCTAACCTAACCCTAACCCTAACCCTAACCCTACCTAACCCTAAACCTAACCTAACCCTAACCTACCTAACCCTAACGCTACCTAACCCTAACCCTACCTAACCCTAAACCTAACCCTACCTAAGGGTTAACCCTACCTAACCCTGCCTAACCCTAACCTAACCCTACCTAACCCTAACCCTACCTAACCATTCCTAACCCTAACCTAACCCTACCTAACCCTAAACCTAACCCTACCTAACCCTAACCTAACCCTATCTAACCCTAACCTAACCCTAACTTAACGCTAACCCTACCTAACCCTATCTAACCCTACTCCTACCTAACCCAAACCTAACCTAACCCAAACCCTACCTAACCCTACCTTACACTAACCCTAACTGTACCTAACCCTAACCCTAACCTAACCATACCTAACCCTAACCCTACCTAACCCTAACCCTAGCTAACCCTAGCTAACCCTAACCTAACCCTACCTAACCCTACCCCTAACCCTACCTAACCCTAACCTAAACCTAACCCTACTTAACCTTAACCCTACCTAACCCTAACCTTACCTAACCCTAACTAAACCTACCCCTAACCCTACCTAACCCTAACCTAACGCTAACCCTACCTAACCCTAACCTAACCCTAACTAACCCTAACTAACCCTAACCCTAACCTAACAATATACGATTTACATAACACAGCGGCAAGAAAAAGTATGTGAACCCTTTGAAATTTGCTGGTTTTCTGCTGGTGATCTCATCTTCATCAAAGTCACAAGTAGAGACAAACACAATGTGCTTAAGCTAACAACACACACAATTAAAATCTTTCATGTCTTTATTGAACACATCCCATTAAACACTCACAGTGCTGTGGAAAATGTAAGTGAACCCTTGGATTTAATAACAGGTCGATCCTCCTTTTGGCAGCAATAAACTCAACCAAATGTTTCCTGTAGCTGTGGATTAGACCTGCGGAGAATTCTGGACCATTCTTCCTTACAGAACTGCTTCAGCTCAGACATATTCTTATGATATCTGGTGTGAACGTCTCTCTTGAGGTCATTCCACAGCATCTCTATTGGGTTAAGGTCTGGGCTCTGACTGGGACACTCCACAAGGTGGATTTTCTTTATTTAAGCCATTCTGTAGTTAATTTACTTCGATGTTTAGGGTCATTGTCCTGCTGCATCACTCAACTTCTGCTGAGCTTCAGCTGGCACACAGCCACCCTGACATTACCTGTAGCACAGTGGTTCCCAACCCTGTTCCTGGAGGCCCCCAACACAACACACTTTTGATATATCCCTAATCAAACACACCTGATTCAACTCATCAGCTCATTAGTAGAGACTCAAAGACCTGGATTTGATGTGTCAGATAAGGGAGATAAAAAAATGTGCAGTGTTGTGGGGCCTCCAGGAACATGGTTGGGAATCACTGCTGTAGGATATCTTGATAAACTTGGGAATTCATTTTCCCCCTCCATAATGACAATCGGTCCAGGCCCTGGAGCAGCAAAGTACCCCTAAATAATGATGCTCCCTCCACCGTACTTCACCGTTGGGATGATGTTTTCATGTTGGTATGCTGTACTCTTTTTATGCAATACATAGTGCTGCGTTTTCTTCCCAAACTATTCAACCTTAGTTTCATCAGTCCACAAAAAGTTTTACCAGTAGAATTTTGTAGTGTCAAGGTGGTCTTTGGAAAATTCAGCCATGCAGCAATGTTTTTGGTGGAAAGCAACGGCTTCCTTCGTGGTGTCCTGCCATGGACACCATACCTGTCTAATGTTTTCCGTATAGTAGACTCATGATCAGAGATGTTAACCAGTTCCAATTATTCCTTCAAGTCTTTATCTGTCACTTTAGGGTTCTTTTTTACCTCATTGAGCATTCTGCATGCGGTGTGCCCTATGAGTCATCTTGGCTGGACAGCCACTTCTAGGGAGAGTAGCTATAGTACTAAATCGCCTCCATTTATAGACAATTTGTCTAACTGTGGACAGATGAATATCTCAGCTCTTCGAGATAACTTTGTAACCCTTTCCAACTTTATGAAAAGCAACAATTTCTTGATCGCAGGTCTTCTGATTTCTCTTTTTTCCAAGGCATAGTCCACGTCAGCAGATGCTTCTTGTGAATAGCAAACTCAAAATGTTTGAGTGCTTTTTACAAGTCAAAGTGGCTCTAACCCACACCTACAATCTCGATTAATTAATCGGATGCCAGGTTTGCCAACTCCTGACTCTAATTAGCTTTTGTTGACGTCATTAGCCTAGGGGTTCACATACTTTTTCCAACCTACATGTTGAATGTTTCAATGATGTATTCAATATGTACAAGAACAATACAATAATTTGTTTGTTATCTCTTAAAATTGATTGTGTTTGTTCATTATTGTAACTTAGATGAAGATCAAACCAAATTTTAAGACACATTTATATATAAATGCAGGTAATTACAAAGGGTTCACATACATTTTCTTGCCACTATTACATAATTTCACGTATATATCCAGTGGAAAATGTCATAATAATTGTCGATAATGGGACGAACCGAAAATCCTTTTGGCCCCACCTCCCCAGATTCCCCAATCTTCCCCTGCAGAGAGATTGGAGAAACATAGCGACAGTTAACATGGAAACGCAATCAGAAAGAAAATGTCAAGAGCACTTTTTAGTGAGGAGTCTTTACCCCATTTCCTGGGAAACCAATTTTTCCAGGAGGACCATCAGGACCCTATGAGATCAGATGAGATGAGATTAGTTAGTTACCATATAAATGTGAAGAACATTAACCCGTGTTCACTGTGTGACCTCTGGTGGATTTAGGTCTTTACCTTCTTGCCTTCAGTTCCAGGTTCACCTGTTACACCATCTAGACCTCTCGGACCCTGAAACACAAGCACAAATACATACAAAATGATGTAAACAAAAGCCATGAGCACTGCTAGGATGTTTCATACACTGATATCCTTGGCTATTTTAGGAAAAGAATATTGCATACTGCAAAGAATACACTGAATACGGCAGATTACTTCTCAAAAACAGAACGTAAAGCAGCACGCAATACACATCAACAAGCTTTTGCTTTATTCTGAACATACACAAATTCTGCAATATATACTGAAACACTAGAGGGAGCTGTGCTGTCAGATTCAGATATGTGGGATATTGTGAGTATAATTCACCCCAAAATGAAAATTTTGTCATCATTTACTCACCTTCATATTTTTACAACTCTCATGTTGGTGACTGAGGCTGTCATTCTACCATATATCTTTTGTGTTCAATGGAAAAAGAAAGTTCCTTTCAAAGTCTGTTCCAAATTTGGAATAATATGGTGAGCGAATGATGACAGAATTTGCATTGTGGCATTGATGTCCCTCGATGTCCACGAATTGACACTTTGTCAGATTTAGCTACATTTTGGGGACAATTTTGGCCACATATGTATCATGTACAAAGAAAAACTGTCCCATAAACACATTTACACTACACAATCCTAAACAATCAAATCCTCCTCAGTCTGGCTCGCCAACAAAATATGGTTTTAAACACAGACTCCATCAAGAGAGCAGACACAGATTATCTTTCACTGGAAGAATGCTGAGTGTGTGAGTGTGTGCTCATAATTACACTAACTTCTGGTGTGTGTGTGTGTGTGTGTGTGTGTGTGTGTGTGTGTGTGTGTGTGTGTGTGTGTGCACGTGTGTGTGTGTGTCCGGCCAAAAAACATTACACTGTTGAAACAAAATCATTGCATACTTTCTGCCAGCTGGCAAATGCACTACTTGTCTGTTTCTCTCTCACACACAGATGTACACATACTGCTGGGCCGACAAAAGCTCAGGTTAATCCATACAGTATGCCAGGCAACTTTAGATGGGTTAATGCTGCTGTGCTGTTACTATGGTGACCATCCTTATTTTCATTAAACATGCCTAAATAAATGGTTTCATTAGCTGTCAGCACCTACAGTATTAGTGCTGCAAATGACAGTATAAAGTTATTTCATTCTACCGGTCCCTTGTGTTGCTAATGAACCGAGTAAACCCAATATTACTTTGCATGGTTTGAATATATGGATAGACATCCAAGATACTTTAAAATGTCTAGCCAGATTAGAAAACTTTGCATCAATGACATTTTTTGTTATATAATGCTTTATTGGATGCACAAATACAAGCAATAACATACAGTAGGTCTTTGTAATGTGTTGATACCGTATTGAATTAAAAAAATTTAATAAAATTGCGCAAAGGAAATTAGAACATGAAATAGCATTTACAAAATATGTAGTGTAAAAAACACAAAAATAAACTGTTTCATTTTTGATTGGACAATCATTGATGATTTTGATGTAATATAAGACAACTTTGCCTGTATAACGAAGTATTTGTGAAAGACAGAAAAGTAAATTATCGCTGAACACGTCACCAGTGTTCTATACATTCTACACTGTTTCAGATAATCAACATTTCTGTAATGGAGGCGGCAAATGCAGGATACGAAAATGGGGCTAAATACTTCACGGAATCAATAATTCATAAAGACAATAGCATGTGATTTATGGACTCACTGAGGGTCTCTAACTGAGACCAGACAGTGGTATGGAAAAACACAACTCCCTGAGTTTCTTTCCATCATACCCCTGTGCTCTCTGTATCTATCCAGTAACTAATGTTGATTCGGTTGATTAAAGAAAAACATTTACTCTCCGTCTGTGTGTGAGTGAGTGTAAGAAAACAAACAACCTTTTTCAGTTCTGATTGAACCCAAAAATAAAAATAAATACAAACACCTACACAAAGTAACTAACTATGAGAGGTCCTGAATTTTAGCCAAAATAAAGACATGTTCCATACAGGACTCCTATTGTCCCGTAATTTAGTGGCACTCAAGGAAGACCTGTATTGAATCGTCCAGTATTGAAGTGCTCAAAATGCTCAAGTGTTCTGTGTTCATTTGGTGAACAGTTGGCAACCCATAACAAACTAACTAACTAACTAAAAGTTAACAAATGACAAAACCATTATAAGTAGTTAGCTATATACACTAGTTAACAAATGACAAAACTCCCTCACTCAATCACTGACTAAGTTTGCTAATGAATAAACTAACTACTATCTAACTTGTTTACCAGTTAGATAACTAACAAATAAAAAAATTTGCTAACTGACTGACTCTCTCACCATGAATAATGAACGAATTACTAACTAATGAATAAACTAAACTAACTTTTTTATTTGTTAGGCAAAATAATTAGCTAGCTAGCCTGCTAACAAATAAACTAACTCACTCACTCAGTCACTAAATGTCTAACTAACTAAAAGTTAAATAATGAATACACTAACTAATATCTAACTTGTTTACCAGTTTGACTATGTAATTAACCAGCTAGAGAGTTACATTTTTTTAACTAACTGACTCTCTAGCCAAACTAACTAAATTAACAACTAACTAATGAGTAAACTACCTACTGACTTGTATGTTCCTGAAGACCAAATAGTTAGCCATTTAATGAATAAACTAACTCACTCAATCACTGACTGTCTAACTAACTATATAACCAACTAAAAGCTAATGAATAAACTAACAGCTATCTGACATGATTACCAGTTACAATAAGAAGTTAGCTATCTAGAGAATAAACTAATTTGCCCACTGTCTATCCAACTAACTAACTAACTAACTAACTAACTAACTAACTAACTAACTAACTAACTAACTAACTAACTAACTAACTAAAAGTTAGTTAATGATTATGCATTTTTTAACTAACTGACTCTCTAGCCAAACTAACTAAATTAACAACTAACTAATGAATAAACTACCTACTGCTCGAATAAACTAACAGCTATCTGACTTGATTAAAAGTTACAATAAGAAGTTAGCTATCTAGAGAATAAACTAATTTGCCCACTGTCTACCAACCAACTAACTAACTAACTAACTAACTAACTAACTAACTAACTAACTAACTAACTAACTAACTAACTAACTAACTAAAAGTTAGTTAATGATTAAACTAGACTAATTAGTTATCCAGCTAGATAGCTAACAGATAAACAAATTGTCTCAGTGACTGACTCTATAAGCAACTAACTAAATTATTTAATAACTAATGAATAAACTACCTACTGACTTGTTTATCCATTAGACCAAATAGTTAGGTAGCTAGATAGCAAACGAATAAACTAACTCCCTTACACAGTCACTAATAAACAAACTATCTGCAATCTCACTTGTTTACAAGTTAGACTAAGTAGTAAGCTAGCTAGATAGTTAAAGAATAAACTAACTTGCTCACTATCTATACAACTAACCGATTAACTAACTGACTAACTGACTGACTGACTAACTAACTAAAAGATAGTAAATTAATAAACTAAATGCTATCTTGTTAACCAGTAAGTCTAAGCAGTTAGCTAGCTAGATAGCTGAAGAACGAACTAACTTGCTCACTGTCTATCCAACAAAGTAACTAAATAACTAACTAAAACATAACAAATGAATAAACTAAGTAGTTACCTAGTTAGATAGCTAAGGAATAACTAACTAGACTAACTAAACTCACTCACTCACTCATTATCTGTCTGTCTGTCTGTCGGCCTGTCTGTCTAACTAACTAACTAACTAACTAACTAACTAACTAACTAACTAACAAACAAAGTAACAAATTAACTAACTAACTAACTAACGAACTAACTAACTAACTAACTAACTAACAAACAAACAAACAAACAAACAAACAAACAAACTAACTAACTAACTAACTAACTAACTAACTAACTAACTAACTAACTAACTAACTAACTAACTAACTAACTAACTAACTAACTAACTAACTAACTAA
This sequence comes from Xyrauchen texanus, assembly GCF_025860055.1. NCBI lineage: Eukaryota > Metazoa > Chordata > Actinopteri > Cypriniformes > Catostomidae > Xyrauchen > Xyrauchen texanus. The sequence goes on along the minus strand of NC_068309.1, from coordinate 5,365,467 downwards.
CTAACTAACTAACTAACTAACTAACTAACTAACACACACACGTAGAGGTGGTGCAGTGGTTAAGGATTGAGCCTGGTAATTAAAAGGCTGCTGGTTCAGTCCCTGTACTGTGAAGTGTAACGGAACTCTAAGATAAAATGATTTGCTACATGACAAATTACTTAAATACACACATGTTCTGTATGATGCCTTACCCGTCTTCCTTTAGGTCCTCTCAAGCCAATGGGTCCACGTGATCCCGCTGAGCCCTATAAAAGAGACACAGTTAAATACACACACTCTAAATCTCCTTAATCTCTCTCTCACTCTATCTCTCTCTCTCTGTCTTTCAACTCACACACACTTTTTGGGGCTGTTGGTTAATGTCAGACAGACTTACTGCTACTACCTGCATGTGTTTGTTTTCATATGTCTATCTGACCTATAACTGCAGATCGTTACACAGAGGTGTGTGAGAACTTACAGACAGTAGGCTGATCTAATGACAGCAGGTGATGGCACTTTACACCTAAAGTTATCCAAAGATGTAGACTCACCGGACTGCCTGCTGGTCCTGGTGGGCCGTTCTCTCCAGGGGTTCCAGGGTGACCCTGCAAGCAACAGAATATGGAAGAACACATTTATATACATACACATAAAATCACAGACATACATATTATGAAAAACAGAGTGATTATTTTCAATACACATTACATAAATATATACAGTCTATTTATATACATAATTAAATTACAAAATATTAAATTTTATTCACTATTACATAAAATATTTCAAATGATATCACTTGTATGAAGGCAGTACCATGGTTCAGTGATGGTTTCAGATGGTAATACCATTGTGCTTTGATATCTTTGATGGTACCGAATGATTACCATATTCATATAATATAGTATTGATATGGTACATCAAGGTACTTTTTTAAATAATACCAATCTATTACTATCAAGGTAGTGTTCAAAAAACAAGGTATTACCATAGATATATTATCATGGTATTATTGGAAGGGATGATATGTACAAGAGACTTTGTTTTCAACCCATATAGTATTCTAGAAACAAACTTTCTAGATGCCCCCTCCCCCCTAAAACACTTCCACACTTGAGTTCTTTTAACACCCTGGTCAGCTGATGACTGGAAGGAAGTGACCCATGTAACAGCGATGGACAGTTGAACTTCCTGTTTTAAACAACACTTATTATTCAATGGCAAGAGAATGAGGGAGGAAGTGTACGCTCAGTGTTTGTGTGTCATATCATACCGTAGATCCTTTCTCTCCTGGAGGCCCGGGCAAACCCATCTCTCCACGATCACCCTAATAAATCACATTAATCACATTTAAACATCACACACTTACGCATAGCTAGTAATCTTGGACAGTGGCAACATAAACTCTTCTTGAAGCGTTAGGTAATCAGATCTCATTTAGAAAGTTACAAGTAACATTACTTTGAATTTACTCTTTTTCAAGTTACTTTTTCCCTTATTCCCTTATAACTACCTTGTGCATTATCAATGAACAATTTTGGTACTGACACAAGGTGGAACTGGCCTATTAATAGGCTAGGCGGACACAATTGTTGGCAGATAACCTCATCATACCCAAATATAGCAGATATAGTAGATTTACTATATTGGACATTATTCACTAAGTTAAGCAATGCAAAAGTAACTAAAGTGTTACTGTCCATTTACATTTATGCATTTGGCAGACGCTTTTATCCAAAGCGACTTACAGTGCAGTTATTACAGCGACAATCCCCCCGGAGCAACCTGGAGTTAAATGCCTTGCTCAAGGGCCCAACAGTGGCATCTTGGTGGTGCTGGGGCTTGAACCCCCAACCTTCTGGTCAGTAACCCTGAGCCTCAACCACTGAGCCACCACTACCCCAATTAATCACTTTTACATGTAAAGTAAAAGTGATTAATTACTTGTCTTAGGCCAGAGACATACTTTAAGCAAGTACGTGTCCGCAGATGCAAGCGCTTGGCCGACAGATTGCTAACGTACAGTCTGGTTGAAGATGCTTAACATGCCTTCTTGTGTTACTGCGGCGGTAACAAACCTTAGTAATCAAGGGGGCGACGGAGTTACCTTTAAAAGTCTGTGCCATCAAACCTGATGTGTTATTATCCAGACAAGCTGCTATAAATGTACCAACTTTACCGTACATGCTCAGCAATATTCTCTTCAGACTGTTGCTCCACTATGCCATTAGTTGACTTGAAAAAGAAAACTCACCATGGAAAAGCGCAATTCACACTAATCTCGCTATAGCACCCCTAGTGGCAACATTGAGAATACAATGTTCATATACTTGCGCAAAGTACATTTTGGCCTTTAGGAGTAAAATAATATCTAGGAATGTCCCGATACCACTTTTTGAGAATGAGTATGAGCACTATACTTTGTTTATTTTTCATTTAATTAGAGCTTTTATTTTAACAGAGCTTTTATTTTGAAATGTTTTTGTGTGATAATGGTAGCTTTTCAGTCTGGAAAATCCAGTCACTACAGGACTCAAAGTGTTTACTAAACTGCAAAAGGCTACTATTTAATTAAATAAGTATGTACTCTGTATGTGCCTCATGCTACAACGTGTATTTGCTGTTCATTGTCATCTGCTACAAACGTGGCGATTTTTCCTTGTATGAGCCAAGGAGGACCTTTAAAAGGTACATGTAGCTAGCGTCATCACAACACTGTCATATTTGAAGTGTGCTGCACATGCAAAATATATGTTTATCCCAATAAATCACAGCTATTGATGTTAACTCTTTAAGCTCTGACTGTGTTTTTAAAAATTTCCTGTTTCAGTGGCATACCCAAAATTAAAGGCTTATAACTTGACACAAGGGTGAAGTGTTTGGTATCATTGTAAATAACACTTTTCACATTTTTTAATGACATAGATAGATTATAATTATGATAGATTCTGAGACTCTCAGCCTAAGAAACTGCTGAAAAATCACAAAAACAATTGAGCCAAAAATGTCTTTTTTATTTGACATTATATATCTCTGGGTGTAAATAACATGGCTCTGACAAACAATCAGTTTTGTTCCCAATCATGTCAACTGTATCTGAGAAAAAGTTTGTGTTGATATGACAAAGGAATCAAAAGTTATAGCATTGCAAAAATATTTATCATAGTGTCCAAAAATGTCTCCAAGTGTCCAAAAGTCTCTCCAAACAAATAAAACATAATAATGGTTTATAAAAACTTATTACACACGCAAACACAACAATGACTAAAGATATGCATAGCATGCAGACATGATTTTAGTAATGAGACTCATTCTGTGACATTTGAGTCATCATTGAGTCTGTATCATGTGTTTGGCGCCATCTCCTGGTGGCCATATGTAACATTGCGCTTCATGTGGATTATCTAATGATCCAGTCATCCGATTACCTTGTGTGGGCTCATTTGAAAGATAATCACCTCCTCTCAGTAATGTTGTGTGATATATTATGTTTTGTTTATTTTTCCTGAAGTTATAAGCGGAAACGCCGCATATATGCAACACTAACATAATTATCAAAGATGTATACTTAGCTAGATGTATTCTACTCTTTGAAAGCTTTCCAACAACATATGACACATGGCAATTAGATCAGTTTGATGTTTTTACTGATTGAAATAATATGTGCAATTGATTTATAAATTATCAAAACGGAGCACTTATTCAGTTTTTGTCATAATGCCTACATTCATTGGAAAGTACAGCTTCTAAGCTTTCAAACAATAACTATTTTGTGTTGGTCAAGACTGTAGTTATTATTATTTTGATGATTAGTGGGCCCATCTGAGCTTAAAGGATTAAGTAAACTCATTAGGACATAATGTGGTTTAAATCTGTGTGCTGAATGTTTATGTAATGACATTCGTATGTCAGATGGCATCAGTTTTTGGTATCACCGCATTTTTACAAGCACGAGTACAGGAGCGTGGAATCGGACTTGATTCTGATACCAGTACTGGTATTGGGACATCCCTAATAATAATGCAACATGTTTCTAATGCTCTCTGCACTGTATTCTGCACATCAGTGAAGTCATGCTTACAGAAGGACCTTAATATAAGGTAAACCTCTCTAGTGTGTCTCACCTTCTCTCCAGCTAGTCCAGCCTCCCCTGCAGGACCGATGAAGCCAACGAGACCCTAAAACACAATATTAACAGTGTGAGGGTGACAACTTGTGTTTTTATGTGTGTTCAAAGAGTATAATTCACTCATAATATACTCACCCTCTCACCCATGGACCCAGCCTGTCCTGTGACTCCCTGCTCACCCTTAAAATCATCAGAAATTATTTGAGTGTGTGTGTGTGTGTGTGTGTGTGTGTGTGTGTGTGTGTGTGTAATAGATTTGTATTTATATTGCTTAGCATTCTCACTTTGACTCCTTCAAGTCCAATAGCCCCAGGGAAGCCCTTACTACCCATTAGACCCTGTAAAGACAATAAAGACAAAATAAAAAAACAACTGATAAATTTAGAGGCAAGTGAAAATGACAGCCATTTGTAAATCTAGAATGCACACACACACACACACACACACACACACACACACACACACACACACACACACACACACACACACACACACACACACAAGATGAGCTTACACAATACACACACATGAGAATTCCATTTTTTGTCAAGATAAAGGTCCGAAAAAACAGGCTATATTTCCTTTAAGCAAAATATATTTTCATTCTGATTTTTGGGAGAAATATGATGCAGACATTTCATAATGAGATTTATTCACAGAATCGATTACTTTTGATAGTGCAAATTGTGCATGAGATGGTGACTCTAAATGAACCACGGTAAAAGAAACACGGTCGGACACACAAAGAGAACATACTGAAATTCTCCTCAAGACATATCCAATGACAGACCACAAAACAGAGAGAGAGAGAGAGAGAGAGAGAGAGATGAGGAAAACAGATACCTGTTTGAGGAACAAGAGGAAAGACTGATGGAAGACATCCAGAAATGTTCTGAGTTTGAGCCAGAGAGGCAGTGAGTTCAGTTAGGCAAGAAAATGTGAAACGAAAGAAGGAAAACGAGGAAAAACAGAGAGAGAGAGCGGGAACGGGACATGTTCTGTAATACAGAGACTGTTCGTGGGGAACCTATCTGCCTAATGAGACTGAAACCCCTTAATTAGCTTGCATTTGTTTCATTGACATTTACAATTATATTAAAGCTGTTCCAAAGTAAGATCCCCATTTCGCCACCTTGTGGTCCATTAGGGATTTTTCTCTCCACTCAAATAGAATATAAATGGTTAATACCATAATAACAACCCAATAACACAAAATTATTAAACTGTATTTTGCCTAGTATTGCATAGTATTTTGAACATAAATGAAGTTTGTTTTAGGATAATTTAGATATTTTGCAGTGTAACATTGTTGTTCTAACAACTTACCCCAAATTTCTCATTACCGTAATGTGTCCCAAAGTTTTACATTTGAGTTTTTAGGTAATTCCCATTTTTCTCAATGGCGATTCTAATTAGATTCTCATTACTGTAATAAAATAATTTCGTACAGTACAACAAATAATACCATGATGTATAAATCCTTTACATTTTTAACAACTTTTTGCACATTCTTTGCATTACAATAATGAAAACAATATTTATTTTTAGCATTACAGTAATCAGAATTGGGTGGTGGTGGCGGGGTTAATTGCCATGAAAATAACGTCACAATGCAAAAAAATCCTAATCTTCCTAAAAATAGACTTAGTATTTAATGCAAAATATATTTTGAACTTTTTCCTTTTGAGTATGTGGTGACATATGACCCAGACATGTTAATTACAGGTTTCGTGAGATTCAACCTTTAAAAAGTACATTTGCAATAGAGTCTAAAATTAACAAATAACATCAGTTTCACTAAACTGTGCGTTTACAAAAATCTCAACATTGCAAACAAAAACCCTACAGATGCACTGTCCCACATATTGGAATAAGAAAACGATCGCCAACACACAATCAACAAAATGCAAATTCTGCATATGTGAAAATCACAACTCACCTCGAGTCCGACTGGCCCTGGTGGCCCCACAGGACCCTCATCACCCTGAGAATGAAAATTAAGTTAACTCAATCTTCTGTTTGTTCAATGAAAGACATGGTACTCACATATAAACACACACACAAACCTCTCGTCCTGCAGCTCCACGTGGCCCTGGTAAACCCCTCACTCCAAGCTTACCCTGAGAAGAGAACATTTGTCACCAGATTCAACATGAGGTTACATTTACATGCATATGTAAACCTATATATAAACTATAGAAAAAAAAATGTATTCAATAAACACACCTTTGGACCCTCAGGTCCATTGTGTCCAGGTTTTCCAATGTCACCAGGGAAACCCTGTGTGAAATGAACCAATCTACCAATCAGCATTATTTGTTAACATCCATTGAACTGGACAAGTTTCAAATTTAGGCACAGTTTGTAACAAATTTTGTAGAATTTATAGATACAATAATTTAGTATTCTAAATAATTACATTTAATTTCATCACCTTATTTTTGCCACCAAAATTAGATTGCAAGCTATAAAAAAGAGGCTGTTGATAAATATCTTTCATCATAATGTTTTGTAATACTTTTTTGTTGATGGAAAACATAGGGGCTAATTAGAGCATATTGCATATTAACAGAATTATGAAAATCTTACAAAAATGAGTTTTATGGTAATTATGTATGGAGTCATACCTCAAGTCCTGGTGGACCAGGTAATCCACTGGGACCTCTCTCTCCTGTTTTGCCCTAGAAAACACACAAATAACTCAGATATTGACACAGACTGACACAAACACAAACCAATACTGTAAATTGAACGTTTTGAGGTTTCAGGTTCAAATCTTGTTAATGTTGTTTTCTGGGCTATTAGGCTATCCACAGTGTCAGATTAATATTTAAGTGTTAATATATGGTTAATGGTAAACATTGCATCTGGTACAGTGATTTACAGGTTAATTGGGAATTTATAATTTTTTGATGAATTCCAAATTCAACCAATCAAAATCACACACTCAAACATAACAGAAGGATGAATCAATCAAAACATCTAAATTCATATATAGAAATTGGAGGCCAATTACACTATTTTGTGTAGATTATAAAATCTTCAATTCACACATTCACACAAAAAATTATATTCAATTAAAGAAAAAAAAAAGAACAAACCTGGGCTCCTGGCTTTCCCAGAGTCCCTGGCAATCCTGGTAAACCCTGAACACCCTAAAAAAATCACACACAAAGTCAAAAATATACACAATTATTTATTTGTCATATCAATATTAACACTAGTTCAAGTGCATGCAAGTGAGTTTGTGTAACTCTCTGACAGTAAGTGTACTTTTGTATGGGGGTCAAAGGTATACCTTGTCTCCTTGGAAGCCAATCTCCCCTTGCTCTCCAGGAAGTCCCACGTCACCCTTGGAGAAATAGCAAAAGTAAGACAAAGAAAAAGTCAAAGTGAGTCACAAAGCCAGAAAACAGACAAGGGAAAGTCATTGTAGAAGATAATGCGGTAGAGAGAATACACAGTTAAAAAAAGCTGTTTAAAAAAGGGTTTGACTTCTATTCATACAATCTAGTACATAGATTAACTCTTAAATGGAATAGGCCATCCAAAAATAAACTTTTGTCATCTCTGTGAATTTATGTACCACTAGTGGCACCAAACAGAATTGCAACCAGTTTGAGTGGCAGGCTACATGTTTGTCCAAGCAATGGAAAACAAGCACTTCTTGCCATTCTGTTTGGTGCCACTAGTGGTGCAGAAACTGCCCGCATCTCCTATAAAATTGCTTTGATATCATGCTACTCAGAGGCTGAGCCAGGATGCTTTTAAAACACATGCTTAACACAGGCTGGCCAATGGGGAGAGAGATTTTCCAGCACATGCTGTTGTATAACTGGCCAATAACAGAGTATTCAGATCACCTTATCACCTTTCAGTCCGGGCTCGCCCATGTTTCCTGGTACACCCTAGAAAATGCACACACACAGACAAATAAAATAAAATCGATAAGTTTGAGTGATAAAGGTATATAAGGTAGTACATGTGAATATGACTTACTTTTAGTCCATTTGGTCCTGGTAAACCGACTATGCCAGCCGGGCCCATATCACCCTTGAGGAGAGAAAAATATGATTGTAAGATAAGGGGCCATTTACACCGAATGCATGTTTGCATCCGTCTGCAGTGTTTTTTAATTGTTCAATCACCAGTGCTTTTAAGATGGAAGGATGATCTTTAAATTTTGGTCTGAACGGCACGTTAAACCTGCTTTTTTTTTATTTGTTGACGTCTGCGTTCAGGAAAGAATACACATTTTAAATTGGTTAACATCTTTCTCATTTTTGTAGTTCTAATTTCAAAAGCAACTCAGCTTTTGGCGACATCCACACAAATCTGTTTTCTTTTGAAAACTTACTTTTTAGCTTCTAATGTCATAGTTTTCCAAACTATGCATTAACGGAGAGCATTTTTGAAACAACGCCATTCAAGTGTGGTTGAGAGGCACAAAGGTAGCAAAATGAATGTAAACATATTTATGTTGCCTTTGTGATACTGCATAAACAATATTCTGGGTTCAAGTTGAGCTTTATGCTACAAATGCTGTTGATTACAACCGAAAATACCTTGTACCTCAGTTTGAAAAATAAATGTGTATACAGAAAAGCAGAAGTAGACTTCCATTGCAAGTATCTGTCAACAGATTTGAGATTTGTTTATCGTTAGCATGCCACAGATATTGTTGATAGAGCTTAACTTGTATTTAATCTGGAATATTCCTTTGATCCTTTTCTTAAGTGAAATGCCATGTTAGTGATATCCTGCAGGGGGCACATTATCTCACTTAACATACCCAAATAAAATAACAAATAAAAACAGAAAATGGTTTGTTTTGGAAAATTCTATGAACTTGTTTGCATTTGTGAATGCAAGATGAGAAAGAATGTGTTATTAATGGGTGTAAAATGAATCACAGTTGAGTTATTTATGGTTGCCAAGGAATGCCGCAACTTATCACATTAATTTAGAATTCGATTGATGTATTCACATATCTGAGCCCAGGGATTTGAGGAAAGCCAGGAACCCAGGTTTGTTTTTATGTTTCTTTAGTATAAAAAATATATATTTTTTTGCTTTGTGAATTGCAGATTTTATAATCTATATAAAATAGTGTAATTGGCCTCCAATTTCTATATAAGGATTTATATTTTTTATTTATTTGTGCTTGTGTTTGAGTGTGTGAATTTGATTGGTTGAATTGGGAATTCATCCAAAACAGTTTTTGAAGTATAATACATTTCTTTCATAACATTTTCAGCAAAAATGTCATGATACAGTGTTACCGTGATACAAAACAGACTTTACTCACAATCAAACCAGGAACACCAGAAGGACCAGGAGCTCCAATCACACCCTAATAGAAGTACAGAAACAAGAGTGCTATGGTTTCTTACCTAAACATGTACAGAATGCTAGAACTTAATGGGTTAAGAATCAATATGCATCCCTAAACTTGGATGTGGAATGTGTGCCATTTATAACATTTGCTGAGTAAATGTAAATGCCCTCTTTTCATATTCATAGATGTTAATATGGCTGTACAAATGACTGTATGTATGTGTGTGTTAGACACAGAGATGGTTTATTGTTGGCTCTGCTGCAGCGTACTACAGCTATTTCCTCTCTGTTCCCTGGTGAGATGAACGGGTGAAAGGAGCACTTCACTCCTCTTTAGGAAAGGGAGAACAGGAAATGAGAGAGCTAAACTTCCTGTTTTCACAGTCCAGCTGAGATTTACAGGTGAAAAAAATCTATGACAATCCTTAAATTATTAAATGATCACTCTGAACACTTCATTATCAAATACATTATGCTATGGACCTAACCTTAATCAGGGTTGACAGTTATATGCAGTGATCTGTTTGTCAGTGTTATCTGCTTTGTGACAGAAAAATGACAAAGTGTGATATAAGAAAGAACAAGCACAAAAAAAATAAAATTAAACTCACTGGTTCTCCATCAAGTCCCGGTAGCCCTCTCTCTCCAAAATCCCCAGGAAAGCCCTGAGAGAGGCAGACATTACAACACAACATTATTATAGTCATTTATGATGGATGGACATTTATGCAACAATTGTGCAACTATATTTTGACATTTCTGAAGAAAATATAAAAGGTGCTTGCCTGTGCAAAATGATTTGCCAGGGTGTTGATATGCACTTGAAAGGGTGTTCTGGATGATTGTTAGATGGTTGATTTTTGGCATAAGTGTCCATCGCCAAGTCTCTATATTTATGATTTGATATGATGGTTTGTTCAAATCCCTAACCCATAATAAGCATGAGCAATAGAAGTAGTGATGCTTGCTTTAGTAAACAACACTAAAGATGAAATCACTGTGGTAACACACTGACCTCTGCTGACTCAACAGGATGTTTTGAGGTCAGATGTCAAAGGTCATGGTGATTGAAATAACCTCTGAATGACTGATTCCACATCTTAGCCTTTTCTCTTTTGTAGTTGTGTCTTGGTAACACAGTTATGCTTTGTGTTTATACGTTTGACTCAATCTGTGTGCGTGTATGTCATAAATAAAAAAAATTATACATTTTTTTGGTATCCTAAAATGTAAATGTTAAATGGTCTGCACTTATATAGCGCTTTTTTTAACCTTAGAGGTTACCAAAGTGCCTTACATTGTATCCCAATCACCCATTCACACACACACACTCATACACTAATGGTGGCAAAGCTGCCATGCAAGGCTCTAGCCTGCCATTGGGAGCAATTTGGGATTCAGTGTCTTGCCCAAGGACACTTCGGCATGCGAAGTCATGTGGGCCGGGAATCGAACAGCCAACCCTGTGATTAGCAGCCGACCCGCTCTACCACCTGAGCCATAGCCGCCCCCGTATTTGTAAAAATACTAGATGTTTCTAAATCAACAGAAGAAGAAAAATGTTATGTCCCCATTTAAATAGCTAAGCAAAAGTGTGCGTGTTTGTATGTGTGATATTTATTGTGTACCAAGCCCATGAGAAAATAATGATTTAATACAATCATGAAACAATCTCTCTCTCTCTTCCATACACACACACACACAAATGGCAACTCACATCTGTATCTATAAAGTATGTTGAGACAAAACTTTACCGGCCTACCCATCTTGCCCCTCTTCCCTGGTGGACCAGAAATACCCTAAAAACAAAGAGAGAGAGAGAGAGAGAGAGAGAGAGAGAGAGAGAGAGAGAGATGTGCTAAAATTATTCCCTTTGATTAAAAGCCTTATGGCATTAGAATGGAAGTACTTAGAAGACACTATGATGATCTGACAGGTCTTTCAAAGACCAATCGTCTGTGTGTGTGTGTGTGTAATCAGTTATCATATGACTCATCTAAACACCCACAACAGAGTGCCAAGCCAGCTGGAAGCAGTTTCAACTTTCAAAACACACACACCAACCATGACAGGATCTGCTGACCTACATCCACCAGTAGTGGGCAGCACTTGATTTAAAAACCTGCATGTGCTGTATTCGTCAGAAATCAATCTCCATTCTAATGCAAAATCATAATCAAAACTAGATGTTTATATTTTCTGAAGAAAACTGAGTGGTGTTTGCCTATGCAAAACTTGCTGCCATAATGATTGGGTATTGTGAGTGGTTGCCAGGGTGTTGCTATGCAATTTATAAAGTGTTTTGAGTATGTTTTCTTTTATTGGTTGCTTAGCGAATGCAATGGCCCAGGTAAAAAGAGCCCACCCCCAAGTCTCTATGATATTGTGGTTTCAAGATTTGGCTCTATCCCTAATTCAACGTAAGTCCATGGGGTTTTATCGCCCATTTTATTGTTTTCCAGGGAAAATTGTAAGTCAGAAGAGTGCAACAGTGTTACCTTTTCAACTATCTTGGTTTTCCGGAAGTAATTTACGACAATCATTATTTTCCATAGGGATTTCATAAAGTCCTTCTGACAAATCTGACAAAAAGACAAAGATACAAGTGTCACAGTGTCTGGGTTGTTCCCTGGGTTTCTAGAAGCGCTTTCCCTGATTGTCACATTTCCTCTTGTACTACATTTCCCATCATCCTGTTCTGTCACTCATCACTGATCATTACACACAGCTGTTCCCACTCACATTGTTTGCACTGGTCTATTTATACCCTGTCTGTTTCTGTGTTAATTGTTGAGTCCTTGCTTAATGTCTGTTTAATGTTACCAGCACCTTTTAGTTCTTGTCCCATTGTTTCTTGTACTTGGACTGTTTTGTATGGATTTTGACTCTTGCCTGGCTGACTACGGATTTTGGATTACCCTAATAAATGCACTTGGATCCTAACCTTTTGTGTGTGTCGTGACAGAAGGACTCAACCATGATTGGATCCAGCAGTACGGGGTTCCGGGTCCATTCCCCCAACACTGGAGGAGAGTCAGAGCCTCAGATGACCTTATTTCAGGCCTTCGCTTTGTGTGCTCAGAGGACAGAGGAGAGGATAGCATCCAGCCATCAATCCTTTGAGGGAACCCGTCTAGTCAGATTCTCAGGGAATCGTGGAGGCCATGGAGGGGGACATGATCGTCGCAGACACCAACATCGGTCTGCCGTCCAGTCACCCTTCAGCCAGGTTCCTGTGCACGTGGTTCCATCCAGCACAAAACCTTCGCCACGGGTTCCGTCCAGCGCAAAGCCCTCATCGCTGATTCCGTCCAGCACAAGGCCATCGCCGCGGGTTCCGTCCAGCACAATGCCATCACCGTGGGTTCTGTCCAGCACAAAGCCCTCATCGCCGGTTCCGTCCAGCACAAGGCCCTCTCCGCGGGTTCCGTCCAGCCCAGAGCCCTCACCGCTGGTTTCGTCCAGCCCAGAGACTTCTTCACCGCCGGCGCCACCCAAGCGGCTCGCCTTGACGGCGTCACCCAAGCATCCTGCTCTGCCCGCGCCATCCAAGCGGCTCGACCTGACGGTGCCACTCAGATTCCTGGCCTTGCCAGCGCCGCCCAAGCACGTCACGTCTGCGGAGCCGGTGTCTGTTCCTGTTCCTGAGCCTGTGCCCGAGCCTGTGCCCGAGCCTGTGCCTGAGCCTGTGCCTGAGCCTGTGCCTGAGCCTGTGCCTGAGCCTGTGCCTGAGCCTGTGCCTGAGCCTGTGTCTGTTCCTGTGCCTGAGCCGGTGTCTGTTCCTGTGCCTGAGCCGGTGTCTGTTCCTGTGCCTGAGCCGATGCCTGAGCTGGTGTCTGTTCCAGCGCCTGTAGCCTCGACCGTCCCAGAGCCAGCGCCTGTAGCCTCGACCGTCCCAGAGCCAGCGCCTGTAGCCTCGACCGTCCCAGAGCCAGCGCCTGTAGCCTCGACCGTCCCAGAGCCAGCGCCTGTAGCCTCGACCGTCCCAGAGCCAGCGCCTGTAGCCTGAGCCAGCGCCTGTAGCCTCGACCGTCCCAGAGCCAGCGCCTGTAGCCTCGACCGTCCCAGAGCCAGCGCCTGTAGCCTCGACCGTCCCAGAGCCAGCACCTGTAGCCTCGACCGTCCCAGAGCCAGCGCCTGTAGCCTCGACCGTCCCAGAGCCAGCGCCAGTAGCCTCGACCGTCCCAGAGCCAGCGCCAGTAGCCTCGACCGTCCCAGAGCCAGCGCCAGTAGCCATGACCGTCCAAGAGCCAGCGCCAGTAGCCATGACCGTCCAAGAGCCAGCACCAGTAGCCATGACCGTCCAAGAGCCAGCGCCAGTAGCCATGACCGTCCAAAAGCTAGTGCCAGTGGTCGTGTCCGTCCAAGAGTCAGCTCCTCCCGAGCCTTCCAGAGCTCTGCCTCCCGAGCCTTCCAGAGCTCCACCTTCCGAGCTTTCCAGAGCTCCACCTCCCGAGCCTCCTAGGGCTCCGCCTCTCCAGTCTCTCAAGTCTTCTAGGGCTCCTCCTCCCGAGCCTCCCAGGGCTCCGCCTCTCAAGCCTCTCGAGCCTTCCACGGCTCCGCCTCTCGAGCCTCCTAGGGCTCCGCCCCCAGAGCCTCACGAGCCTTCCACGGCCATTCTCCCCGAGCTTTCTAGGGCTCCGCCTCCTGAGCGTCCTACGGCTCTTCTCTTCGAGCCTCCTACGGCTCCGCCTCCAGAGCCTCCCTCAGCTCCGCCTCCTATGGCTTCTTCGCCCCCCACGGCTCCAAGGCCTCCCCCGGCTACACCTTCTATGGCTCCGCCCCCCGGATAGGTCCCTATCCTGCGGCCACCTCCCAGGCCCCCCAAACCTGTCCTTGCCCTGTGGCCGGCTCCCAGGCCTCCTGAACCTATCCTTGCCCTGTGGCCACCTCCCTGCCCTGTGGCCACCTCCCAGGTCCCCTGACCCAGTCCCGGTCCTGTGGCCTCCTCCCAGGCCTCCTGACCCTGTTCCAGTCCTGTGGCCTCCTCCCAGGCCTCCTGACCCTGTTCCAGTCCTGTGGCCTCCTCCCAGGCCTCCTGACCCTGTTCCAGTCCTGTGGCTTCCTCCCAGGCCTCCTGACCCGGTCCCTGTCCTGTGGCCTCCTCCCAGGCCTCCTGACCCTGTTCCCGACCTGTGGCCTCCTCCCAGGCCCCCTGACCCTGTCTCTATCATGTGGCTTCCTCCCGGTCCCCCTGACCCAGTCCCCGTCCTGTGGCCGCCTGTCTGCCCTTTGTGCCCCCTTGTACTGCCTGTCTGCCCCTTGTGCCCCCTTGGACTGTCGTCTGCAGTGCCCCCTTGGACTGTCGTCTGCAAACACTCACATTGTTTGCACTGGTCTATTTATACCCTGTCTGTTTCTGTGTTAATTGTTGAGTCCTTGCTTAATGTCTGTTTAATGTTACCAGCACCTTTTAGTTCTTGTCCCATTGTTTCTTGTACTTGGACTGTTTTGTATGGATTTTGACTCTTGCCTGGCTGACTACGGATTTTGGATTACCCTAATAAATGCACTTGGATCCTAACCTTTTGTGTGTGTCGTGACAGAAGGACTCAACCATGATTGGATCCAGCAGTACGGGGTTCCGGGTCCATTCCCCCAACACTGGAGGAGAGTCAGAGCCTCAGATGACCTTATTTCAGGCCTTCAGCTTTGTGTGCTCAGAGGACAGAGGAGAGGATAGCATCCAGCCGTCAATCCTTTGAGGGAACCCGTCTAGTCAGATTCTCAGGGAATCGTGGAGGCCATGGAGGGGACATGATCGTCGCGAGACACCAACATCGGTCTGCCGTCCAGTCACCCTTCAGCCAGGTTCCTGTGCACGTGGTTCCATCCAGCACAAAACCTTCGCCACGGGTTCCGTCCAGCGCAAAGCCCTCATCGCTGATTCCGTCCAGCACAAGGCCATCGCCGCGGGTTCCGTCCAGCACAATGCCATCACCGTGGGTTCTGTCCAGCACAAAGCCCTCATCGCCGGTTCCGTCCAGCACAAGGCCCTCTCCGCGGGTTCCGTCCAGCCCAGAGCCCTCACCGCTGGTTTCGTCCAGCCCAGAGACTTCTTCACCGCCGGCGCCACCCAAGCGGCTCGCCTTGACGGCGTCACCCAAGCATCCTGCTCTGCCCGCGCCATCCAAGCGGCTCGACCTGACGGTGCCACTCAGATTCCTGGCCTTGCCAGCGCCGCCAAGCACGTCACGTCTGCGGAGCCGGTGTCTGTTCCTGTTCCTGAGCCTGTGCCCGAGCCTGTGCCCGAGCCTGTGCCTGAGCCTGTGCCTGAGCCTGTGCCTGAGCCTGTGCCTGAGCCTGTGCCTGAGCCTGTGTCTGTTCCTGTGCCTGAGCCGGTGTCTGTTCCTGTGCCTGAGCCGGTGTCTGTTCCTGTGCCTGAGCCGATGCCTGAGCTGGTGTCTGTTCCAGCGCCTGTAGCCTCGACCGTCCCAGAGCCAGCGCCTGTAGCCTCGACCGTCCCAGAGCCAGCGCCTGTAGCCTCGACCGTCCCAGAGCCAGCGCCTGTAGCCTCGACCGTCCCAGAGCCAGCGCCTGTAGCCTCGAGCCAGCGCCTGTAGCCTCGACCGTCCCAGAGCCAGCGCCTGTAGCCTCGACCGTCCCAGAGCCAGCGCCTGTAGCCTCGACCGTCCCAGAGCCAGCGCCTGTAGCCTCGACCGTCCCAGAGCCAGCGCCTGTAGCCTCGACCGTCCCAGAGCCAGCGCCAGTAGCCTCGACCGTCCCAGAGCCAGCGCCAGTAGCCTCGACCGTCCCAGAGCCAGCGCCAGTAGCCATGACCGTCCAAGAGCCAGCGCCAGTAGCCATGACCGTCCAAGAGCCAGCACCAGTAGCCATGACCGTCCAAGAGCCAGCGCCAGTAGCCATGACCGTCCAAAAGCTAGTGCCAGTGGTCGTGCCCGTCCAAGAGTCAGCTCCTCCCGAGCCTTCCAGAGCTCTGCCTCCCGAGCCTTCCAGAGCTCCACCTTCCGAGCTTTCCAGAGCTCCACCTCCCGAGCCTCCTAGGGCTCCGCCTCTCCAGTCTCTCAAGTCTTCTAGGGCTCCTCCTCCCGAGCCTCCCAGGGCTCCGCCTCTCAAGCCTCTCGAGCCTTCCACGGCTCCGCCTCTCGAGCCTCCTAGGGCTCCGCCCCCAGAGCCTCACGAGCCTTCCACGGCCATTCTCCCCGAGCTTTCTAGGGCTCCGCCTCCTGAGCGTCCTACGGCTCTTCTCTTCGAGCCTCCTACGGCTCCGCCTCCAGAGCCTCCCTCAGCTCCGCCTCCTATGGCTTCTTCGCCCCCCACGGCTCCAAGGCCTCCCCCGGCTACACCTTCTATGGCTCCGCCCCCCGGATAGGTCCCTATCCTGCGGCCACCTCCCAGGCCCCCCAAACCTGTCCTTGCCCTGTGGCCGGCTCCCAGGCCTCCTGAACCTATCCTTGCCCTGTGGCCACCTCCCTGCCCTGTGGCCACCTCCCAGGTCCCCTGACCCAGTCCCGGTCCTGTGGCCTCCTCCCAGGCCTCCTGACCCTGTTCCAGTCCTGTGGCCTCCTCCCAGGCCTCCTGACCCTGTTCCAGTCCTGTGGCCTCCTCCCAGGCCTCCTGACCCTGTTCCAGTCCTGTGGCTTCCTCCCAGGCCTCCTGACCCGGTCCCTGTCCTGTGGCCTCCTCCCAGGCCTCCTGACCCTGTTCCCGACCTGTGGCCTCCTCCCAGGCCCCCTGACCCTGTCTCTATCATGTGGCTTCCTCCCGGTCCCCCTGACCCAGTCCCCGGCCCTGTGGCCGCCTGTCTGCCCTTTGTGCCCCCTTGTACTGCCTGTCTGCCCCTTGTGCCCCCTTGGACTGTCGTCTGCAGTGCCCCCTTGGACTGTCGTCTGCAAACACTCACATTGTTTGCACTGGTCTATTTATACCCTGTCTTTTTCTGTGTTAATTGTTGAGTCCTTGCTTAATGTCTGTTTAATGTTACCAGCACCTTTTAGTTCTTGTCCCATTGTTTCTTGTTCTTGGACTGTTTTGTATGGATTTTGACTCTTGCCTGGCTGACTACGGATTTTGGATTACCCTAATAAATGCACTTGGATCCTAACCTTTTGTGTGTGTGTCGTGACAACAAGACTGTGTGCTTAACATCTTTCGTGAGGGAATGAACTACTATACCATGAAGGATTGCATATTGCGTAATCGAATTAAAAATAATAGTAAAATATAAAACTATGAATTTCAATATGTTACATTTTCAAAAGTATACACAATTTGTTTAACATTTATTGCAATACATTCAAATATATACAAATATAGTAGCTTCAGAATGTAGGGAGATCGACTCGGTTGCATCATTCACAGTGAGTTATGTGAGTTTGCAGTCTCTGTGATTGGTGGATCTTTCCCTGCTGGATCAAGGGTAGCGTAGTTATTAAGCATAAATTCAGCTTTTTTTTTATTAGGTTCAAATAACTTGGACTCCACATAAGCATATACAAATTAACAAGTAGGTGTTATCATTAATAATCAATTCCCCAATGGAATCAAATTAATCAAATATTTACATTCAGAACCAGACTGTTGAGCTCTAAAGCACACCTCTCCTGAATAAGCCACATAGTTTTAAGTATCAATCATCTCCATGGCACAAAAAGGACAAATTACTTGCTAAACTTTAATACTTAACCCTAAGTACATTATGAACAATATACACTGGTGGCCAAAAGTTTGATATAATGTACAGATTTTGCTGTTCCGGAAGAAAATTGGTTCTTTAATTCACCAAAGTGGCATTCAGCTGATCACAAAGTATAGTCAGGACATTACTGATGTTAAAAACAGCACCATCACTATTTGAAAAAAGTCATTTTTGATCAAATCTAGACAGCAGCATCACTCCAACACCTTATCCTGGAGTAATCATGCTAAATTGCTAATTTGGTGCTAGAAAATCACTTGCCATTATAACAAACACATTTGAAAGATATTTGATTCGTTAAATGAAGCTTAACATTGTCTTTGTGTTTGTTTTTGAGTTGCTACAGTATGCAATAGACTGACATGTCTTACTGTCAATATTAGGTAAAAAATGGCAAAATAGAAACAGCTTTCTCTAGAAACTCATCAGTCAATCGTTGTTTTGAGGAATGAAGGATATACAATGCTTGAAATTGCCACAAAAAAAAGGACAACTGTCTCTAACAAGCACAGAAAGAGATGTGAAGATCAGATGTACAGCTAAACAAGAGGATAAGTACATCAGAGTCTCTAGTTTGAGAAATAGACGTCTCACATGTCCTCCGCTGACAGCTTCATTGAATTCTACCCGCTCAACACCAGTTTCATGTACAACAGTAAAGAGAAGACTCAGGAGGAATTATGGGAAGAATTGCAAAGAAAAAGCCACTTTTGAAACAGACAAACAAAAAGAAAAGGTTCGAGTGGGCAAAGAAACAGAGACATTGGACAACAGATAATTGGAAAAGAGTGTTATGGATCTTAACCCCATTGAGCATTTGTGGGATCAGCTAGACTGTAAAGTGTGTGAGAAGTGCCCGACAAGACAGACACATCTCTGGCAAGTGCTACAGGAAGTGTGGGGTGACATGTCACCCGAGTATCTGGACAATTTGACAGCTAGAATAACAAGGATCTGCAAAGATATCATTGTTGCACATGGAGGATTTTTTGATGAGAACTCTTTTAAGTAGTTTTAGAAGTTCTGACATATTTTTCAAATTTTAATAGTAATTTTTCACGTTATTAATGTTCTGACATACATTGTGATCAGTTAAATGCCACTTTGGTGAATAAAAGTACCAATTTCTTTCCATAAGACCAAAATATGTACATTACCGTAATTTCCGGACTATAAGCCGCAACTTTTTTCCCACGCTTTGAACCTCGCGGCTTATACAATGACGCGGCTAATATATGGATTTTTCCCGCTTTCAAGTTTTATAAAAAATAATAATAAAAAAAAAAAACATTCTGTGACGTGCTCAGTTTTTTGGCGGCGTGAAGCTTTCATTAGACCAATGAAATTGCCGAACGGGTTAAGGTCAAAACAACTTTTTTTGTTTACTGTTTAGATTAAATCGAGCGGCTCAAACTTCCCATCATTCTGATTACGGTAGTAATTTTGTCACCCTCACCATGGCAAAGACATGGAGAAACGCATATGATGCTGCTTTCAAGTTGAAGGCGAGTGATCTGGCTGTGGAAAAGGAAATAGAGCTGCTGCACGGGAGCTTGGTCTTAATGAGTCGATGATAAGACGCTGGAAACAGCAGCGTGAGGAATTGACTCAGTGCAAAAAGACAAAACCTGAGGCTATTCAACTCCGACACCGAAGGAGATGACTTCAGTGGTTTCAGTGCACAGGACGAGGAAGATAGTGACCAATGACTTTCTTGGTAGGCTACTGTTTACTGCAAATGTTTTATTACAAGCCGTGTGTGGCAGCGGGGGCGTGGTCAGGCGCCCGTCCGGGAGAGAAAAGCGGTAAGGGTGCTTACACCTGCGCTTAAATTATGTCTAACACCGGTGTCTAATTTCAAGTGCCCTGCTTCACGTGTCCTTCTTGGGAAAACTGTCACACGGGCACCAATGTGACAGTTTTCAGCAGGGCACTTGACGTTCCAGGTAAGGCTTTTAATGGCCACAGCAATGTTTACAATCAATTTTATAAAGTTTCTCAATTCTTCTATGCGCCAACACTAGACTGACGTGTGTCACTCTCTCAGCGCTGTGGCTGCTGCCTTTTATGCCGCTCTCCCCATGCTTACTGAAATTAGACACCGGTGTTAGACATAATTTAGCTCAGGTGTAAGCGCCTTACCGCTTTTCTCTCGGACGGCGCTTGACCACGCCCGCTGCCACACCGTGTTTCGTTAAAGCCTATTTATTTTTGTTACAAGCCTGAGTAAAGTTCATTTGTTTCAATGTATCGGTAAGCACCTGCGGCTTATAGACAGGTGCGGCTTATTTATGTTCAAAATAATATTTTATTTAAAAATCAGTGGGTGCGGCTTATATTCAGGTGCACTCAATAGTCCGGAAATTACGGTATTCCAAACTTTTGGCCGCCAGTGTAGTAACAGTCATGCTTGATTCAGCAAACACTGTAACTCATGTCATATGGGTCATATCAGTGGTGTGACTACATTAATGAAGTATTTGTGTGTGTGTGTGTGTGTGTGTGTGTGTGTGTGTCTTTAACTTATTCATGTGAACTATATTAGCTTCATTACATAACAGCAGTTTGTGATCACATGACTGCTTGTAAAGCAATGTAATAATGGAAGTCACACATGATATCATAGTATGACCTTCATACTCACTCTCTCACCATCAGGTCCAGGTAAACCAAAAAGTCCAGGGATTCCAATGAAACCCTGTAAAGTGGGAGAAATAAAAACAATGAGAGCTCTTTAATACCTCAATTGTTTCTCCAAGACAGAAATGAGATAGCAAATAGGGACTTGGCAGGAAGTCTCCTGATTTTCAGATGTTTTTCCTGAGAAAAATAACACAGTACTCTCATATTTGCGCATGCACCAGCAGTTAACTGTTGATAGAGTATCAAAAAGCAGTTTAAATGGGCATGAGTCGAACGTGTTCACATTCAATCGCGGTCAGAAGAATATACTTCGAAAGGTAACGTGGTTGACATGGTGTGATCCGATCTGGAACGTAAGTATATCCAGGCCTTTAGTCACTGTTGAGACCAAACGTTAAGAACAAAAAATAGAAACAGAATGCAGGTGTCTTAAGACACATTTACTAAATTGAAGTTCTGTTTAACCCGACATGATGTGGAGCTCCTGTGCAAGACAGTGAAAGAAAAAAAAGTGAGTTGCGGTCAAAGGCATCTGTCTAGCACATGTTTATGTAGTAAAACAATAGAAAAACAGCACGATTGGACACAAAAAATTAGTTCAGTTTTAACAGCCCCTTATATCAACAGTTATGTATTTTTATCTTTCTAAGAAATCTATTAAGTCGCCTGAGATATGAAAGAGCAACCTTTCTTCTGGATGAGGTAATCTTTGTAACTCTTAAGGCTTTAAGACAGTAGTCTATACAATCATTGGCATCCAATGGCAGACGTCCACAGTATAATCCAAACACAAGGATGTACAGATGAATGAAGAGGTGCTGGGATGGATGAATGGACGTCTTCATGTTGATGCAGGCCATGAGGTAAGTGTATATGCCCATGGACTGCATGGTGCTGGCCTCCACAATGTAGTCCAAGGGCACATACGCTCGCTTCAGGGAACAAACGATGACACACAAACAACAGATACAAAGAAATACATGATATAATGATAACAAAAGTAAAAAATTCGCTTATACACACATGCAACAAAAACAGCACAAGACGAGATAATACTGCCATGAAGTCCTCCAGGATAGTTCCTACTTATTGGTTTTGTTAGTAATATGATTTTGTGATTTGATCTTATTTACTCCTGCAGAAACATAGAAAGCTTTTTTTAGAGCTAATACAACACAATGAAGAGTCAAAGATGCACATTAGATGTGTGATTGATGCTTTTATTTATTTTATCATTCTAATACTGCTACAGAAATATATGGAAAATTACATCATGCAAGCCTGCTCATAAACTAGCTAAATGAGTAGTAATTTCTGCCAAGCTTTATAGCTATTATTTTTTATTATTATTATTAAATGTAATTTTGAGCAATACCAGTTTGCTTATGCAATGATTTCTGAATTGGCATGCCCCCATTTTGGAAAGTTACTTTTCTGGAATTTCTCACTCACGCATGCTTTACATGTTGTAATACAAATGTGCATTTGAAGACACATGCATGTATGTGAATGTGTGTGTGGCATTCAAAGACAACAAGGCCTCAGTCTGATTTTAAACAGGAAATTCCAGCCAGTGGGGGCGGAGTTTTGTCTGATAAAGAGCCTTTAATAAAGCTCGCCTACAAACACAATAGTTAAGGTATGTGTGTGTGTGTGTGTATGTGTGTGTGTTTAAGAGTATGTGTGCGTGTGTGATATGCATGATACATATACGGTGCAGTGAGGATAAACATTGTTTTTGCAAAGAAAATAAAAAACAAGGTAATTCATGAATTTATGAATTCAATTATTTTAAGTGAACATGTTAATAAGACCAGAGGATGCTAAAACACAATTTTATGGCTTGAGCAGCTGTCAGCAGCAAATTTGTTATGGTTAAGTCTCTGTTGACTATTTATAAAAAATATAAATAAATAAATAAATAAAAGAAGGAAAAAACTGAAAAGAGGGAGAGTTCTCATACTGTAGTAAAATCTCTCTTATGGAGTCTAATCACTTGACTTTAAAGGGATAGTTCCACAAAAAGTGAAAATGTTGTCATTTTTGAATCACCCTCATGTTCTTCCAAATCTGTGTGACCTGCTGAACATAAAAGGAGAGCAGAATGTTTGCCTCAGTCACCATTCACTTTCATTGTATGGGAAAAAAAAAGCAATGAAAGTGAATGGTGTCTGAGACTGTCATTATGCCTAATACATCCATTTTTGGTTCACAGATAAAAGTCATACGTGTTTGGAACAACATGAGGGTTAGCCAATGATGACGGAATTTAAATTTTAGGTGAACTATCCCTTCACGGTTTGAATTATAAGAGGACCACAAATACCAGAATCATTAGCGACTGCTTAGAGAGCTCCAAGCTCCCAATGACTGTTGGTAGTTGCAATCCTACATAAAACAGGAAGAAATAGGAAGATGTGTACACACCCGAGCACCTTTCGACCCAAGAGGCCCTATTGGTCCAGGTAAACCCTGGAAAAGAGAAAACAGAATGAAAAATTTCAGTAATAGGATTAGAAATTTACAATCAACACACATTAATGTAATGGGCCTCCAGTTTGTGAATTGATACAAACAGGAATTAAATAGTTTTTTCTTACTGACTTACATAATATATATAATAATTTCAATTGTAAAATCCCAGGCTGATTTCTCTTCCCAGTCCACCTCTGAGTATGATGTAAACAGTGCTGTGCAAAAGTCTTTGGCAAATAAGACACTTCACAAAAACCTTTGTCTTAAGATGGTTATTTATATTTTCAGCTTTAGCATGTCAATAGAAAATACACCTTTTAGACTTCCAAATGTTCCTTTTGCAAATAGAATAGAATAGAAGAACAGGAAACCCTGCAACAGACTGGATGACCCCCACACAGCCCCTGAACATTGAGTGGGATTACGTGAAGAGATAAAAACAACTGAGACAGCCTAAATAGATAGAGAAACTGGCGAATTCTCCAAGAAGCTTGGAACATCCTATCTGCCAACAACCAAGAATAACTGTGTCCAGGTGTACCTAAGAGAATTGGTGCTGTTTTGAAGGCAAAGGTGGTCACGGCAAATATTGATTTAGCTTTTTTTTTATGTTTACTGTACTTTTTATGATGTTAATTGATAAATGAAATGAAAACTATTTATGTAATTATTTTTGAAGACAAGTGCCTAAAACTTTTGCACAGTACTGTATTTATGTATATATATACACAAACAGAGCCACAAAAGTGCCCTGTATTGTAACATACATTTTTAGGTGGATTTGTAGAACATGGCAATGATGCTAATGCACAAACATAAACAAATTTAACTTTCCACTCTTAATACGGTTTTAAAAAAAGGCGTCCATTTTAAGCAATAATGTGAAGTCAGACGGTCCTTACTGCAAAATAAAACCCAATTTAAAGCAGAGGGTTCTTTATATTGTGATAATAGCCTAAACAGGCATTCACAAATACAGCTTTTTTCAGAAAATTACCAACAATTTCCAGTTTACAGGTCATGTGTGAACACGACCCATTTGAAAATACTGGTAAATTTGCTCTGGAAATGCAAAGTTGTATCATCTCCTCAGACACTCTAAACAGTCCTTATTGATGGTACGTGTGAACAGCACAGTTGGAACATTTACCTGTAAAGGCAACCAAACAATTTTCCTGTACTTTACCTGGTTGCATGTGTAACCGGGCTAATGACCGTCTGACTGTACATTATCGTGCTTATTACATGGCTACTTAGCAAATAAATCAATACAAGAATATGGAATATTGATTTGGCTAAAATGGCTTTATGTGAGTGATTCAAAAGACGTAGCTATGTAGGAAATCAGTTGCCTGGGATAATAATCAAATGTACGGATGACTGGTCAATGTAAAAAAATGTTTGACAGTAGAATGTCACGTCTGACCAATCAGATTTGAATATTATAAAAAGCTGTGTAAGAATTTCATACAGTTTATCACAAGCAACTTTTATGAGCCCAAGATGTGGAACGATGTGGACTTGTGGTTCTGGATGGATTTAGTTTTACGCTGATTAGTTCCAAAGCTTCATCAGTGAAAACAATCAGAGTTTGTCAAAACAGTGCACTACCAAGTTGTCAACTCTCGTGGCAACATCCTTTCCAACAATGGAACATTGTGATTTCCAATTACTGTGGCCCCCCAGCTATACTGAATAAAAGCCAGTATGTATGCCAGCGCATCGTGTTGTGAAATTAATTGCATGTTTTTTGTAAACAGTCAATGAAATACAAAGAAAAACATCCAGTTCACACAAATCCATAAACAGGCTCTCTCTCTCACACACACAAACACGAATAACTCTCCACAGCAGAGCAAGATCTACTGCACCTGCCTGCCAGGATAGCCTTTGGCTCCAGCACTCCCAACAGGACCCTGTTCACCCTGAAGAGAGAAAGAGAGAAAATCATTGGCTTTCCTAATTGTATAAAGTAATTTGAAGCAATATTACATGACCAAGAGTGCTGCTGGACTGAATACTGAGAGCGCAGGTAATTACAGCCATGCAAATATTCAGACCAACAGCAAAATTGCATGTGATGTTACCTAAATATAATATTAATATCATATAATATAATAATAATATCATATAAATATGGAAGGGCGGAGGGTGGGGCTGGGCCGTGATGCTAAACACCTGGCCCCTAATCAGGCTGATCAAGACCGAGACGGATAAAGGTGACCGGAGGCGGCAGTTCGAGAGAGAGAGAATTAGGCAGCTGCCCTGCATTTGTTTGTTCTTTTTGGTTATTATTAAACTATTTATTTATATTGCCAAGCTGTTTTTCACCTCTACTCTGTTACTCTAATATAATATACAACTAAAATATACTTTTTTTTATAATATATAAATATTTTACATGAAAAGTTAATATCGGGTAACTGACATTTCAGACAATTATACTTAAATGAATATACTTTTACATACACCGGTGGACAAATATAGAGATTGTGCTGTTTCGGAAGGAAATTGGTAGCGAGTTTCTCCGCAAACTAGTCAGCCACAGGGCTAGGAGGAAGTCAACCAGGGAACACATTTTGTGAACACTAATGGGAGTCAACAGTGCACGTCTTCAGCTCAGGAGAGGTGAAAGACGCTATGCGCAAGTGATTCACCCGGCCAACTGTCTCGGACTTACCTGTTCATTCCTGCCAAGTCACGGGACAAAACCAGCTCCCCCTGGAGATTGTAGAACCTCGCAAAGGTGTTGGGTGTTGCCCAACCTGCTGCTCTGAAAATGTCTGTTAGAGAGGCGCCACTGGTCAAGACCCAGGAGGCCACCAAACTCCTGGTAGATTGGGCTCGTAGCCCTGTGAGGGGCAGCACGTTTTGGGCATAATATGCCATCGCTATGGCATCATTGACCCAGTGGGTGATCCTCTGCTTGGAGACAGCGCTTCTTTTCCGCTGTCCACCAAAGCAGACAAAGAGCTCCTCAGAGACTCTATAGCTCTGCGTGCGATCCAAATAGATGCGTAAGGTGCGCACCGGCACAGCAACGTCAAGGCTGGGTGTGCATCCTCCTGGGGCAGTGCTTGCAGGTTAACCACCTGATCCCTAAATGGGGTCGTAGGAACCATTGGCACATAGACTGGTCGGGGTCTCAAGATCACGTGAGAGTAGCTCGGACCAAAATCCAGGCACATTTCGCTGACAGAGAACGCTTGCAGTTCTTCTACCCTTTTGATGGAAGTGAGCGCAGTCAGGAGGGCAGTCTTTAAAGAGAGCGCCTTAAGCTCAGCTGACTCCAAAGGCTGAAAGAGGGCTCCCCATAGACCTTGAAGGACTACAGAGAGGTCCCATGAGGGAACGAGGCACGGTCTGGAGGGATTCAACCTCCTGGCACCTCTCAGGAGCCTGATGATTAGATCATGCTTCCCTAAGGACTTACCGTCCACTGTGTCATGGTGTGCTGCTATTGTGGCTACATACACTTTCAAGGTGGAGGGGGACAGCCATCCCTCCAACCTCTCCTGCAGGAAGGAAAGCACGGATCCTGGGGCAGAACTACCCTCACGCAGTTCTTTTAGCGCCTTGGCTTGGTGGACATGCAGGAGAGAGCCCAGGGCGTGCAGGGTGGAGGTGGCTTGTCCAGTGGCAACATAGGATTTCACCGTCACGGACGACATAAACCTACAGGCGCAAGACAGGTGCTTCGGGTGTCTGCGCCAAGTGGTGGCGCTCTGCAGGCATAAGTGCACCACGAGCGCCTTATCCACTGGGGGCATCGCCAAGTACCCCTTGGCCGCTCCACCATCGAGGGTAGAGAGGGTGGTTGAGCCGAAAGATCGGGACCGGGTAGTAAAGGTGCCGTCCAGGATCTTGTCAGATCCTCATGCACTTCCCGGAAGAAAGAAACTGGGGCGGGGCATGGCTGTGAGCGGCGCCACGGGCCCAGAGACCAATCATCGAGCCGCGAGGGTTCAGGGGAGAGCGGAGGGTTCCACTCTAGCCTGACTCTCGCGGCTGCCTGAGAAAGCATATTCATCAGTTCCGCGTCAGCCTGTGACTGGGTGACCACACCCGAAGGGGAAGCCCTGCCGAGGTTTCCGCATCTGACTGGATGAGCCTGCTCTCCGATGCTGCACTCGAGAACTCATCACCTTCGCGGGCCCCGAACAAGAGGTCGAACTCTCCCTGAGATGAGCCGGCAGACTCTTTTGGAAACCCGATCAGGGCAAACAAGCGTGCTGGGGATTGGGAAGTCTGTGGGGATTTTTTACGAAGGCAAGCTGTGACCACAACTTTGTCATGGTCATGTTCTCACAGTGAGAACATGACCCATCAACAAACGATGTTTCCGCGTGAGTGGCGCCCAGGCATGAAAGACAGAGATCACGGCCATCAGAAGGCGAGAGATAACGACCGCAACCAGGAATAACACACAGATGAAAAGGCATCTTTAAAAAGACGTTTCCGTGTGTACTCTTTTAGAATATACTCTTTTAGGATTTATACTCTTTTAGTTTGTTCTGCAGAAACGCACAGGGGCGAGCTCTGCAGTGCACGAGAGCAGATGGGGGAGAAGCCGTTGTAATGCGCAATCAGAATCCAGCAGAAGTGAATGGAAGCCGTGGGAATTCAGCTCAATGAATAGCGACCGCTCAGCTCCAAAGAGAAAATCTGAATGAGCGATTTGCACGCCAGTTCCTTTATACCCATATGTTCAGGGGAGTGGCATGCAAATACCACTCGCCAATTCCCATTGCCCTTTTATCAAAGATCAGAGGTATCTCCGGCTCCCAAGAGTGACTTCCTAGTGTCACTTCATCGACACAACGTTGAGTGAGTGACAGAAAAGGAACATCAGGTTAATATCAGGTCACTGACATTTCAGACACAATATGGTCAGCAATTCAGTTTTTTTTTTAATCCACCAAGATTTCCCAGAAAAGTATAAACACTGTGACTCTGTTGCATAATCAAAAAGAAATTCTGCTATTTGGGTATCCTGACCAGTCCAGCATAGCAACATTCATTTACCCAATGGTGTGACTTTGGTGCCGGACTATTTGTTTTTTCTACCAATGGAAGACAGGGGATGTGTTCTGAAATGTGTTGGAAAACAGTCATTATTCTTCGTTTGGTGACATTAGTGGTATGGAAATTACACACTTTACCTTTACAGTAAGTCTGCTTTCAAAAGAGTGAAAGAGCAAACTTTGAGCAATATTTTTTCCATCTAGATATGCCTTTGTATGCACTCTAACTAAACTTTTGACTTTTAAGGACAGTTCAGATTAAAATAACCAACTGGGCTCTCAAAGAGTTTTTCTTTAAATGTAAATGAATGAATTGACTGGTGATTTAAAGGGACAGTTCAGCCCAAATTGAAAATTCCGTCATTTACCCACCCACATGTTAGACAGTATGATAGTCTCAAGTCATTTTCCATACAATGAGAGTGAATGGTGACTGAGAATGTTACTCTTTTTAACGAGAACTATGGATTCCGACGGCACTATTACCAAGTCTGACAAATAATTCGTCGACAATCCAAAGTTTTTTTTTATCAGAGTGTGGTCCAATTTTTTTTTCTTCAGACTGCGATGAAAACTGACTGACCAATTGGGAACATTTATTTTTGCCATTTCCCGCTGCAGCTGTTCGATCCAGCACATTGTTGGCGCTAATCAACTGGCAAACACTGGCATTGGACGAGCAGCTGGTACACACCCTAAAAATTATATACCTAACTATAAATAGTTGCAGTTCATGAACACTTTGTACTGCAAAGATAAACCCGGTTTGCTTTTGAAAGTCTATACTATAGTCTACTGTTATTCTTAATGTACATTATTCCACGTGTATTTGTATCACTGTACTTGGTGTTATATTATCCAGGCATTAATCTAGGCATTATAAAAAGAGAATATAGTCCGGGAGTCCATTTGGAATACTCGTAGTAAAATACATGTGCAAATAAATATGTGACTGCACTCTTTACTCATTTTACGTAAATAGACCTTCCGTCAGAGCAGGGGCGTAGCAGTCATCACCTTAAACTCTAATGATGAGAGCAGCACTCGCACCTGACTCAGGAGAGGAAGAATTACACAGATCACATTCCAGATGCACTCTAAACTTTACGAACAGCTTTAGATGTTGTAGATCGCAAAGTATGAGGGAATTATACAAAAATACCAAATAAGTAAATACAGAAGCACTCTCGTTGTGGATAAGCAGATCATGTAAATAACTACAAACTCCGAAACTGGTATTTTCCAGTGTGGTCAGCACCTCTTCTATGAGTTGCACAAATGTCCCGATCAAAGTGGGAGAGATTGAAACTGCACCCGGCTGATGAACACTCTGTGGCGGGACGCTCGTCCCTCGAGCACACGCTTAATGCAGCTAGATTATAACATGATTGCTCTCGACTTATTGAATAATAATATATGTTTCACTGTGAATTTCTTATCATAAAGGAAATTGGCAATATGCAGCTTCATTAATAAGAGAGAGTTTGTTTTTTTGTGAGTTAAAGATGGACTGAAGTGAACAGAAAAGTGAGAGAGGAAGTCTTCACCCCCACTATACACGGCAACAAAATACAATTGATATGTTTTTGTTTTGGCTTGTTTTCCAATATAAATATGTAAAACACTTTTAAAACAACGTACATGTTTTTAGCAGCTTTACTGCAGAAGAAAAAGTGGTTTTCTGAGAATGTTGAAAATAATATAAAAAATACAAATATTTAAAAATATCTAAAAATCCTTTAAAAAAAGATGCATTCACCTGAGAAGCAACATATCAGATGTTTAGAGAATAAATCTTGAATACAAGTATATTTTGTCTTTACTGTACTCGCAGAAGTATAACCAAGTGAACAAATACACTTAAATACAAAATACACTTGATGTTTATTTAAGATGCATTCTCTTAAAGCAAGTCTAAATATCTTATATGTTGCTTCTCAATTAAATGTATCTTGTTTTAAAGATTTTTAGACCATTTACATTTTTTTGCAGTTAATTTCTTTACTGGATTAAATGTAATAAAAATTATTTTTTTCCCCCCTTTAATTCAGTGAATGACTTTTAGAGGTATTTTTAAAAGATGATTTGTTTCCTCTTTATTGTTAGTAAGCACATTTAATACAACTTCTTAAGTCGGGACACAAGCAGAATAATCGGTTAAGAGCTAATGATTAATTGTCGCAATTATTGCAGTATAGTCGAATAATCATTCTAATAATCATTAGATTAATCGATTATAAAAATAATCATTAGTTGCAGACCCAGTGTGAAATGAGTTAGTCACTGAATCAACGATCAAATGTGTATGTATGCAGACCTACAAAGAGACTTCAGTAGAGGTTTTAAGCATTATAAGAACAAAGCAAATCTATCATTTCCCCTACAATTTGTGAGCTGCTGAGCATGACTTTTATCAAAAGTCAACAACAATAGTCTTATAATAATTATAATGAGTTTCAATAACCTCCATACATTTTCATGTATAAAAAAAGCGTGTCTACATATCTGATCACTTCAGTAAAATGCACAAGTGTTCTAAGAACACAGCAGATCTTTTTAGCACATGTAAAAAAACAGGAGCTGATATTAAAAATAGTTTTGCATATTTAACACAGATCTAGTAATCTGTTTAACTAGCAAAAACAGATCAAACTATTGCATCACAAACATAATATTAAAAGCATAATTTAATGGAGACTGACGTGCTGATATAAACTCCACTTACAATGTGAGCTTAAAAGGATTGTCCTTTGCTTTTTCTCTGCAGTGCATTTCACGTAATGCTGCCGATCAATAACTCTCATTTGTGTGTTCCTCATCTCTAGATTATTCATTTCGATCAAAATGAATGCAGCTTAAAAAAAACCTGATTAAATGAGCATTATTGAAAGCAACTTTGTAGAAATGAACGGAGCCTCGTTGATTAGACTGTCTGACTGACGGCCTATTACGTAAGTAACAATCACCTGTGATTGGCTGGATGGTCACTCAATCAAGTAACAAACCGAAAAGAATGCTGTACACAAATCCACCATTTGTACACAGTATGGTTTACCTCGGAAAAGTGCAGGGGACAAAAATCACCTGTTTAAAGAGTGCGTGGGACGTGTAGGCAGCTCATAGCAACAGTGTGTGTGTTTGTGTGTTTGTGTGAGTGTTTGTGTGTCTGTAATACTCACTGGTTCCCCGGGGAGGCCTGGTGGACCTGGATGGCCTTTTTGTCCCTGTTCAAAAAAGAGGACACACAGTAACGGTCTTTAAACACACACACACACAAATGGGAATAACTCTTAAGATAAATGAAATGGTAGGAGCTTTGTAAAGAATTTTGTAAATGTGCATCTGCATCTGTGCGTTTGCAACACGTGTGGGTTTCAGTGAGCAAATGTGTGTGTATTACAGATAAAAATGTTTTCCTGCTAAAGTCACGCTCCCACGAGTCTTACATGCACAATATTGTGCTGACTACAGCGAGACGTATACACAGAGTGGAAAATATGCATCAAAGGTGGAACAGAGAGAGAGAGAGAGAGAGAGAGAGAGAGAGAGAGAGAGAGAGAGAGAGGGTTACAGTAAATTGTACGACATCGGGAGCACCAGTAGACAGAAAAGAAAAACTAAGTGATAAAAAAGAGAAGATTTTAGATGTACTAATTGAACTACACTGTGTATTGGCGGTTCTTAAAGCAGTGAAGAATGGAACATGAAGCTGTATGTATGTACAGTATGATGGATGGACAGATAGACAGACAGACAGACAGACAGACAGTTCTCGGAGCAGAAGTCATTCTGGCAAATTTAGTAGTAAAAGTAGTAATAAGTAATTAAAGACATTAAAAAATGTGTAAATCTATTTTGATTAATTCTTTAAAAAACAATTTTTTACACACAGACAGACAGAGAGACAAACAGACAGACAGGCAGACAGACCAATAGATACATGATATACAGACAGACAGACAGATGATTCATTTGACAGACAGACAGATAGATGATTCGTTTGACAGACAGACAGACAGATAGACAGATAGATAAATATAAACAGACAGACAGATAGATATAAACAGACAGACAGACAGACAG